>NW_007729595.1:206529-210220 GCF_000696425.1 Galeopterus variegatus
GGTCTGTATGTGGGATCCGAACCCTCGGGCGGGAGCGCCGCCGTGCTTCCCAAGCGGCGCACCATCCAGTGCGCCACCGGGCCGGCCCTATGGAGGATTACTTTTAAAATATTTTTTCCATTTGTTGAATTTAAAGTTTAGTTGTGCAGATATGGAAGTTAACCTACGTATACGATCATATAATTTGGACACTTTAGTAAAAATTCAAGGAAGAAAGCAAGAAGCCTGCATAGGCTACTGGAAGAGCTAACCACTGTCACCGTGTGTGGCGTTTCTTAGCAGTGTTTTGATGTAGATAGACCTTTAGCCGACTTTATTTCATGCTGCATGTAGAGTTTCGTATATGGCTTTTTTTTGCGTAATGTAATTCCCCAGTGTTGTGCATATTTAAAAAATAATTGTGGCTGTCTGGGATTCCATGGTAGAGATGTACCGTGTTCATTTCAGCTGCTGGCTGTTCAGACTGTTGCAGATTTTTCTTGAAGTTCTGGGATGAATATCTTCCTGGATAAGTCTTCCCACATCACTTGTTTTCTTAGGTAGATTTTTCAGATGTAGAGTATTGAGTCCAATGATTTGAACAGTTTCATGGTACTTGATATTATTACAATATTGGTGTCCAGAGAGTGCAGCCAGCTTGTGTCTGTGTGCAGCATGCAGCATGGCGTGGAGTGTGTGCATGTGTGTGTGCACGCATGTGTGACCCACAGCTTTTATACCTTGCTCGGTCAGAAGTGGTGTCGAGTTCTTCCTGCGTCGTGTCTTCTGTGACTTGTTATTCGTGTGTGCGTCTTACCCGGCTAAGCTTCCTGAGGATCAGGACGCTCTCCCGTCCATCTCACCCGCCCCAGCGTCCTGTGCAGCGCCTAAGAGAGCTGGACACGTCTATCTCCCAAAGTAACAAGAGGGTTTTTTTGTCCAATCATAAGCCTCGTGAAGCTGTCCAACAGAACTCAGTGTCTTCTAATTCAAATAAACACGGGAATAGAGCAAAAAGTTGGCTTTCCTTGTGAGTGGGTAGTGAGTGGGGTTTGTGGTATATTTGCTGCTAAAATTACTATTTAAAAAAAATCAAATACTGGACTACTGTGTGGGCTGGCAGGGTTTTCTTTTCATGTCTTTCCACTTGAGTTGAAAGGAATCATCTTTACGTTTGATCTTACAAGTAAGATTTTTGGCTGACTTGTCGCATTTTAACAAAGGACACACGGAAGTGAGCTGCTTTCTACTGCTTAGTTCAGTTTTCAATAGTATTGATGGATTTCAGATTTGTTGAGTGGGGTGATAACAGGTCCTTTGCCCTGCAAGACTTTTCCCTGTGGATTCAATGGGAAATAATTTTAGGGAAGGCGAGAGGGAGAGGATTGCTTCTCTTCGGTGTAAACAACAGGAATACTGTCCTTAATAGTATTTTTTAAAAGGCTCCAGCCTGTCCGGTCTTTATTATAAAATGCGCAGCTTCCCTTCTTTGCTACCCAATGCCGCTAACCAATAGAAAATAGTATTTTTAAAATGAAAATAACAAGTATAGTATAGATTGTTTGGCATTAAATAGAAATTATTCGCTTCTTTTACTGGGTTTTCCTCCAACACAAATGCACTGGCTTAAATTATTAATTGGAATGACTGATTTCCTACTGTGTCATCTGAAATTCAGGGGCCACATGGCTGAAAAGACGTATTAACTAATAACCTCCTGAGGGAAGCGGTGAGGGCTATCTCTTTTTATCTCTTTCTGCCTTAAAAGATGTAATAGGAAGCAGTCAATACCCACAGCTGCTCTGCCGCCTTCAAAAAACTCTGTGATCAAAATTGTCCGATTAACAACATGGCTCTTTGTTAATTCTGTTTTCGACATGCAGATAGATGGTTGACTGCCAGGAATTGGTTCCTGTTTTTTATTGACATACAGGAAGTTGAAAACTCCAGCATAATCTCACCACCATACAATAAAGTCTCTAAAATAATCTTAAACAGAAGTTGTAGTTGGGAAGCAGATAGAGAACACCTACCTGGAGATTGTTTTGGGCAATGTCCTCACTTTCTGAAAGCTTCTGTTTGCCTCTTGGAGAAGCAGCTTAAATATTTCTAGGCAGTTACTACAATGTGTTTTGCTTGTTCTTTGTACGTAAATCAATTATCCCATATCTTACTCTTTTTTTATTGGCTCCGTTTCAATTCTATTTGTGTCAATAAATATTTACTCATATGTTAATTTTTTCAGCTATCATTTTCAGGACTTTAGATCTCATTGAATCCTTATAAAGATCCCCATCTGGCAGAACAGAGGGGATGAGGCCTTTGCCTCCGTCTCAGGCAGCATGTGGTCGAGCTGGACGTTGCTGAGTGTCCAGATGCAGATGCATGCCAGGGCCTGCACCGTGCTCTGAGGACGACAGGGACAAGGCAGGAGCAGATATGAAACACGTGTGTGCTGTAACTTACATGGGGGGGGCCCAAAGGAAGGTCACTTGGAACCAACTGAGATTTGAGAAGGTTTCCAGACGGCGTGATCCGTGAGCCAGGGTCTGACTGTTACCACCCGTTAGCAAGGTAGGGAGAAAAGAGTCTTCGGCGTGTAGGGTCAGGGAGCAGCATGCCAGAGCCCCTGGGATGGGAAAAGGAAGGTCCACGGGTGTGAGCATAGTGGGTGGACATCCAGCAGCTGGACACGGGCCACACCGGTCCTCATGGACAAAGTCATGAATGGCTGGGCTGCCTTAAAGCAATGAGGCTCTATTCTGAGGGAAATAGGGAGCTCTGGAAGGGTTTCATGATTGTCCAGGAAGAATCTGATAGCGGTCCCAACTGTGCTGGTGGCAGTAGAGCTGGAGAGGTGGGCATGGACGTGAGGAGGATTTAGGAGGTAAAATTGGGAAGGTGGCATGTGGTCTGCAAAGGGAAGGCAGGGTGAGCACGGGCACCTGGTGGCTGCTGGTGTGGGTTTCCAGAGCCGGGTGGAGGAGGCACAGGTTTGGTTGGAAAGGGTGGACAGGGGGACATGGGTCATCACAGCACAGCTTGGAAATGTTGACTCTGAGACATCTTTGGACTTGTGGACAGAGATTTCTGAGCCATTGGCTTAGAGATGGCATCTGAGACTCCAGGGGAGGTATGGAGCTAAAAGAGAAGGCAGCCTAGTATAAGACCATCAGCATTTGAAGACCAGGAGAGGAGACGCCAGGACACCCGAAGAGACTGGCCAGTCACTGCTCTGTGCACATGATATGGTGACGTGTTCCCTCGGGACGGGGGTACGTCGGTCTGCAGCTGTCTCAGCGTGGATGGGTGGGTGTCAGTCAATCATGAGCACCAGGCTAGTGGGGGTATAAGCAGTGACCAGCACAGACAGGACCCCGCAGACAGACCTCACCAGCATCTCACCCACAGTCACCCAAGGGTCCCCCCAACAGACTGAGATTTGGGCCCTTTCATTCACCAGGAGGCACAGATCGGTACGCAGTAGACTCATCGTATGGGATTCTGGTGGAGAGTGAATCCTTCAGGCACTGTTTTCCAAGGTCTTGCTTCATTTTGTTGAAAAAATTCTTAACTACACCAAGGGGATCAGCTCTTCCAGGGACATCGCTTGAGAAATTCCTCTTAAGAAAAAATGTTATCCCCTTCATAAATCGTAGGCTACCCCTGTGGTATAAAACCCCAAAGAGGAGAATTCTGCCTTTTTTTTTTT
>NW_007729595.1:210794-214470 GCF_000696425.1 Galeopterus variegatus
AATCGTAGGCTACCCCTGTGGTATAAAACCCCAAAGAGGAGAATTCTGCCTTTTTTTTTTTTAGTGTTCTTATGTCCTAAAATATTTTTCTATGGTACCACCCCAATGTTTAACACAAGATGCAGGTGTAAGAACTAATTTTTATATCCAGATCTATCGATAACTCACCAGTCAAAAATATCATTATTAGGGCCGGCCCGGTGGTGCACTGCTACAGTGCGCTGCTTGGGAGCGCGAGGGTTCGGATCCCACATACGGACCAGCCGCTCACTGGCTGAGCGAGGTGCGGTCGCAGCACCGAGGGTTGCGATCCCGTTGCCGGTCCTGGTCCGGTACGGGCGCGACACTGAGGGTTGCGATCCATTGCTGTTCACGAAAAAAGACAAAAAGGAAAAAATATATATATATATCATTATTAAACTTCTCTGTCAATGTATAACCACTATTATGTAAGACTAGCCAGTTTATCAAACCGTCTCGTGTCCTTCGTCTTAGTGGTCTGCTGTGACATGACTGTGAGTTCATGGGTTGTGGATAACTAGTTAGATGTAACTTCACTTATAACCAGGCTGGATGCGCCTGGACCTAGTGATTCTCCAGCGAGTGCACTTCAGGTGGTCACACATCACGCGTGGGTGATACCTCAGCTCTTTTCTGTCTTCTCAGACACAGAGAGAGGGTCAAAGTGAGCTCAGTTTATTCCTCTTTTTATTTCCCGCCCAGGTATGCATGTTAGCATTGGAGCTGATAGGATGTCCGTGTGAAGAACGAGCATTTTTACTGTAGTCATATTTGCATTATAAATCTGCTAGATAATTTTAACCATTTTTTTCCTTGAATGGGGCTCGTAATTTGGGCGTCTTGTGGTTTTCAATCCACTTGCTTACAGCTGCAGTCCTGGTAAGTGGCTCAATGAAAACGATCAAATCGGTCTTGAAGACTCACCGATATCTCCTGGAAAACTTTGAAAAACATTCTATTTAAAGACAATTATGCTGAAACATCACGTTTTCCATTTCTATTTTATCCTTCAAAAGGCCTGCCAGGACCATTAGCGTGAGAACAGATTATTCTCTCAAGCTCAGACACTCTTTAATCGCTCTTTTTTTTTTTTTTTTTACCTTTTTGTCTTTTTCCGTGTCCAGCAACAGATCGCAACCCTCAGTGTCGCCCCCGTACCGGACCGGGAACCGGCAACAGGATCGCAACCCTCGGTGTTGCCCCCACCCCTCGCTCAGCCAGTGAGCGGCCGGTCTGTATGTGGGATCCGAACCCTCAGAGGGAGCGCCGCCGCACTTCCCAAGCGGCGCACTATAGCAGTGCGCCACCGGGCCGGCCCAATCGCTCTTTGGAGTTCCAGTTGCTTCTGTCCCAGGCTCCCCCTCACTCGGGTCCCCCTACTGCCCATGAGGTCATGGGTGTCCATGTGGTCATGGGTGTCCATGTGGCTTGTAAAGGGCTCACAGAGTGCTGGGGACAATTTGCCATTTTTACTGGGTAGCAAAAGCCATAGAATTTGCTGAAATGTGAGAATAATTGGAAACTAGGGGTGTGGGGGCAATGCCTTTGACATTAAAAAAATAACTTATAAAAGGAAAGAAAACTGTCTTTAGAAACGGTCCAGAGATCCGTGTTAAGTAAACGGTCCGGAGATCCGTGTTAAGTAACGATCGTTCTAAAGTAGACTCCGTAGCTTCTCTCCTCTCCCTGCAAGGTCAAGGTCTAGGTTTGGGAATTGACCTGGCAGAGAGGAGGTTGGTGTTTCTGGGGAGGTTATAGTACTAGTCTGTGTAAAGTCCTAGGAGAGGGATCGGATGACTCTTGCATTTTCTTTGATGGTGACTTTTTTTCACTAGAAGTGTGAGTCCTTCAGCCATTTGCGTCGGGAAGTAGCCCGTGTCCATAGAGTCGTTATGCTCTGTGTTCAGATAAGGCAGGGCAGGGCGAGTGACAGGGTGGCCCACCATGTCCACGTGCACCTGCTTACTATGTCATTAAATAGCACTGTCGCCTTTTTAGGACAAACAGCATGGCCTTTTGGTTTGGGACCTCGGCATTTGCCAGCGTAAGGCCACCGTAACTAACGTCCTATGTTCTGTTAGAACGACAGAGTGGTGTGACATCAAGAGGAAGGACAGGAGCAGACCCCAGCTGCCCGCTAACGAGTCACCAACGGGGGGTGGGTCTCCGGTTCCTGCAGCTTCATCTCTAACCTGGATGGGAAGCCGAGTGCTCTGACTTTGGCCAGATGCTCTGATTGTGCGGTTCCCTTTGTGGCATGGTGCCCTGCCCGGTGCCCCCAGAGCCCCAGGATGCTCTGGAGACAGGCAGCTGCTTCTCCCAGCTGGGAAGGAGGCAGAAACTGGTGGCAGGCTTGGCCATTTGTGCCTCCCTGTTACCTGCCATGCTTGAGAATGGGCTTTTGGCCTAGTGGTGAAGCTGCTGAGATGCTTGGTGGATGAAGGACTACGTTCTTTCCTTCTGTACAGCTGCAAGACGTGTCTGTAATCGCCTCATTTGGAGCTAGGGGGGTGGGGGTGGGAAGCCATCTTCTCAGGGTGGAATCGTTGTTGGGTTTTATGTTCACCTGTCGTTGCAAGGATTTGGGGAAATGGCTTGGGGCAAATAGTGTCCTGAAAAGTGTTAATCCATGTTTATCTGACTTTATATAACGAGNGGGAGCGCCACCGCGCTTCCCAAGCGGCGCACTATAGCAGTGCACCACCGGGCCGGCCCTCCATTAAACTTTTATGATTACAGCTTATTCTGTAACTACAAGAACTTGCCATGTATGTATTCTGTAAAGGGTCACTGCCTAATGTATTTATTAATTCATTTATTTTATAATATTTATCGAACATCTACGATATGCCAGGAACTGTGCCGGGCACTGCAGATAAAACAGGGACAAGACTGATACAGTTCTGGACTATAAGAAGCAGAACACGGGTGTTTGGGAGGCAGAGGGCAGATGGAATGTGTGGCAGGGACACACATCTGGGAGGAGAGTGGTGGCCGTGGGTGGCTGTCTGCTCTGCCCAGAGGTCCACGCCTCACTGAGAGGGGGCAGCTGGGACAGAGGCCTGGCGAGTGGGATGTTTGGAGCCTCGAACCACACTTAGTAGAACCAGGGGCATAGTATAGAAAACAAGGGAGGAGAGAGATTGAACAACCACCACAGGGCATTTCAACAAGCCACAGTGGAGGTGCAAAGGGATGGGACCCGGGCTGTGTCCCAGGACTGATGGCGGTGGCCGGAGTATGCCACTGGTCACAGCCAGGTGACACGTGAGGGGTGGAGTTAGCCCCACACAAATCAAATGATTCCCCAGAGGACTTCAGGATGCCATTATCAGAACAAAGGCATATAGAGCCTAGAGAGGAAAAATCAAAAGCTGTTCATTCGAGCTCATGTTCTTATCACAGAAAAATTCTGAAAATCACAACTGAAGGAATATTCTCAGACTTCTTTTGTGTGCTCTGAGTTTGCTACAGTTTTTGACCTTTATAACACGTGTAATAATAAAATTCAGCACACGGTCATCTGTTTTTAATTGCATCTATTTATTTTTGTTTTAAAACAATCTCTATTTTTTGACTTTTTATTGCTGCCTTTTGTTTCTTCAAGAGATCTATGGTATAAATATTTTGTATTTTAAATATTGTCTGTCGGGGC
>NW_007729595.1:215719-216366 GCF_000696425.1 Galeopterus variegatus
GCAACACTGAGGGTTGCGATCCGTTGCCGGACACGGAAAAAGACAAAAAAAGACACACACAAAAAAATATTGTCTGTCAATCAATGAGAAAGCTACAGGGGTAGAGAGATGTGAAAACTCAGAAGATAGATTTTCAAACAGGAGTCTGGGCCCTGTAAGTTCTGAAAGCCTTAAGCTCAGGTTTTCAAGGACTAAGCGTTCAGGGTATGTCTTGTCCTTGCTAATCCTAGTTTTAATATTTAATAGTTTCTCTGCTTTTTTGCACGTCTGTTAGTGGGTGGCTTGGACTCAGAAGTTCCCCACGGGTGTGGTGAATGAGTTATAGATGTGGGGAGAGACTGGTTTGCTCAGCTCAGAGGGTGGTGGGGTTGGGCCAGCAGTGGCCAGTCCCTTAACTGCCCTCCAGTCTAGGGCTCGTTTCTGCTTTGAGTCCCATGGGCTATACACATATTTTAGTGTGTGTGATGACATGGAAAAGGAAGGAGGTAGGGAAATGTCCTGATTTTTCAGATAGCACATTTTGGATCTTATAAATAAGAAGATAAGAGGGTTTCAAAACAATGGTTAAGGTGATTGTTTGCATTTTTTGTATATGTTTGTTGTATCACTTTTAGTTAGGGCTGGTTGTTTCTGTTCTTTTCAATGAT
>NW_007729595.1:217853-223082 GCF_000696425.1 Galeopterus variegatus
CGCTCAGCCAGTGAGCGGGAACCGGTCTGTATGTGGGATCCGAACCCTCGAGCGGGAGCGCACTATCCAGTGCGCCACCGGGCCGGCCAAGGAACAGATTTTATAATAGCCTGAATTGTATAGGAAGTAACTATAATTCAGAGTCTTCCTTGATCCTTTTAAACATAATAATTCTAAGCAAAGTAGGTAAGATACAAGCATTTATCTTACCTTACTGAGAACCACAGATGGCACGTCTGCTCTGTGTGGGTAAGTATCTGCTTACTCTTCTTTTGTTTGCAACATCCTAAAATATTCCTCAATTATGGAATGGCCCTGGGAATAACAATCAGTGTGTTGTCATGCCCAGACGGATTTTTTTTTTCCCCAGTGGGGCAAAAGTAACTTCAGTATAAGAAAATATTTGCGTTTCCAAGAGAGCATTCAGAGCCCATCTGAAGGAGTACTTACACTATTTAGCTAGTTGGGATTTTAACATTTCCAACTGCACCGCGGTTGCATCTCATGCTTTGGTGACGGGGGAGGGAAATTGACTATATTATGCCTTTATTACCACCTTTATATTTAGAAGAGATGGAGCTGTTCTTTCGTCCTTATGCCAACAAGTAAGATACTTAGTCTGTCATGAGTTGGGAGCATACATAATACCTGGAAATATTTTGGTCTAATTAAAGATAGAATAAATTAGAAGGAAAAATACTTGTAATGAGAGGAGTTAATTAGTTCAAGTTTCTACCAACGTGTAAGAGAATTGTGGTGCATTGTATCTCCAGGTGCCTTTATTTTACTGTGTTCATTCGACACGTGGCTTGTGGCATATAACACTGAAAAGCTGTGCTCTTTCAAATGCCAAATCCCTGAAGACTCCTTTCCATTGTAAGGGCGATCTCTGATCTCTGCGAGTTCCAATTTGGTTATAAACGATCATTATGAAAACTCACTTGCTAAATTCCTTGTATTGACCCGTTTGTTGCAGGGACATCTTGAGTTTAACTATTTTGAAAGAAAGCGTTATAATAAAACTCAAACACCTTACATCTATGACTGCTGCGTTACTTATAGCTGATTTATTTGCTGAAATGCTGCTTGATGACCTGGGGTGAGCCAGGCTGGGTTGATAGTTAACGTTGGTGCCCATCCGACAGGCACAGTTCCTGGCTCAGAGGAGCTTGAACTCAGCTCCTGGGGGAGACTGGTCAGTGAACAGCAGTCAGGGAAGGGTGGCCCCTCTGCTGGGTGTAGACATGGGTGCTGTGGGCTCACAGCAGAAGCGCTTTTGGCTCAGATGGGAGGTTGGGGGGGGGAGGCATCCTAGGAAAGTTCCTTGGAAAGAGGTTAATGATGGATTCTGTGCTGTGAGCCCTACCCAGCCATGCAGAGAAGGAAGACGGGTGTCCCCTGGAGGAGGAGCAGTCTGCACAGTGCTGCAGAGACGTGCAACTTCAGGGCAGTCTGGGCCAGTTGGACGTGGGGCAGAAGCGGGAGAGGAAGACTAGAAACCGGCTGTGGAATGCATTGAACTTGAGCTGTATGAATTGCTAACGGCTATTTCCTGTCTTTCAATTCAGGTGAAGGAAATGCTCGTGACCAGACGTCTGAAGGAATGCTCTTGAAAAGAACAGAAGAGCACAAAATTATCACCACAAGGGAGAAGCAAGTTGGTCCTGGAGAGACTGCATGTGGTTTGCTTTTGGATAAAAAGAAAAAATGCCATTGTAGACAACGCCTTCCTATCTGCATTTGTCATAACATCGTAGATCACGATGTAATTGGACGTACGTGAGTCTTTCTGGCGAGACTTGGAGCTCCTTGCCTCGGTAGACATGAGTGACCCGAGGCAGTCCCAGGAAGAGAAGTACAAGCTTGGCAGGGCCTCTTCAAAGTTCAAGGATCCTCCCAGGATCATGCAGTCGGATGATTATTTTGCTCGCAAATTTAAAGCCATTAATGGCAACATGGGACCTGCTACTTCTTTAAATGCCTCTAATTCCAATGAGAGTGGGGGTGGGGGTCCAGCTAACAGTACCCCAGCCATGCCCAAAATGGGCGTGAGGGCTCGGGTATCCGAGTGGCCTCCTAAAAAGGACTGTGCCAAGGAGCTGCCCTGCAAGACGCTGTGGGAGAGCCGGCCTCAGCCCGGGTACGAGAGTGTCGTCTCCGCCATGCAGAACGGGCGGCAGCCCCAGGACGAGGGCCAGCAGGACGAGCCACTGGATCTGGACTTCGTGGAGGCCAAGTATGCAGTTGGAGGCTTCTTCCCTCATTCCCCTCAGAGGGGGCTGCACCCCATCAGACAGAGGAGCAACAGCGATGTCACCATCAGTGACATTGATGCCGAAGATGTCCTGGACCAAAATGCAGTGAACCCCAACACTGGGGCCGCCCTGCACAGGGAGTATGGCAGCACGTCGTCCATCGACCGGCAGGGCCTGTCTGCAGAGAACTTCTGTGCTGTGCTCCGAGGGTACCGCGTGGAAAACTATGACCCCAAAGCAGTGGTCCCTTTTGGGTTCCCCGAGTGCTTCCCCTGTGACCCCGCGATCTCTCCCAGCCTGCACGCAGCAGCCCAGATCTCCAGGGGGGAGTTTGTCCGCATCTCAGGATTAGACTACATGGACGGTGCCCTCCTGATGGGGAGAGACAGGGACAAGGCTTTCAAACGGAGGTTCAAGGCAGAGTCGGTGGAAACCTCCCTCTTCCGAAAGCTACGGACGGTGAAAAGTGAGCATGAGACGTTCAAGTTCGTGTCCGACCTGGATGAGAGCCGTCCGGAGAGGGGTGTCCGCCCTTGGAATTGTCAGCGGTGTTTTGCACATTACGATGTCCAGAGCATTCTGTTCAATATCAACGAAGCCATGGCCACGAGGGCTCGTGTGGGGAAAAGGAAAAACATCACCACTGGGGCTTCTGCAGCCTCCCAGACCCAGGCGCCCATGGGCCAGGCAGCCACCTGCGAGTCCCCCTTGGGAAGCAAGGAGGACCTCAACTCCAAGGAGAGCCTGGATGCGGACGAGGGGGACGGGAAGAGCAATGACCTCGTCCTCAGCTGTCCTTACTTCAGGAACGAGACCGGCGGTGAAGGTGACAGGCGGATCGCGCTGTCTCGGGCCAGCTCGTCCTCCTTTGGATCCGGGGAGAGCTGCTCCTTTGAGTCCTCCCTGAGCTCTCACTGCACAAACGCGGGCGTCTCGGTCTTGGAGGTGCCCCGAGAAAACCAGCCGGTTCACAGGGAGAAAGTGAAGCGTTACATCATAGAGCACATTGACCTTGGGGCCTACTATTACCGTAAATTCTTCTACGGGAAAGGTAAAGGGACCCTGGATGTGCACGTGTTTGGGGGTGGCGTCCTCAGGGCTGGGTGGTGGTTTGTTTTGTGTCTGGAGCACCCTGCTCAAGGTCCATGGCCATTGTGCACTGGCTTGACCATGTCCTAGGTCACAGTTGCCTGCTTTCTCTCTCTCTCTCCGCCGAGTTGTGGGTATCCCACGCGTCAGACTGGATTTAGATATGCTCCTTTTAGGAGTGTTCCCTGACTCACTCTGTCCCTCTCCTGTTTCTCTGAATTATCTCCAACACTGTTTCCAGTGGATCATTCTATGGGTTTCTCCCTCTAGTCTTTTCTGTGCTTTGCTGCTTCTGCTTCACTGTGTGTTGGGCACGTTCAATCCTTGTTGAGATAATGCGTGAATTAACACGATAGGCGAATTTAGTCTCTTTGCAGCTCTGCCAACGGGCTTCAATGTTGAGATACAAATAATTTTCTGGTGTTATTTATAAATTCTTTAATCCTGTGTTAAAGAAATTGTTTTTGCTTTTATTTATGTGTTCTGACTTGAAGGATGCATTCTTCAGAGGTCACGTAGTTGAGTCCTCAGCCTTTGTATATAAATGACCTCGATTATGCCAGGGTCACAAGCATCCGCTCTGTTTTAAGAGACCTGCAGAGAAGCGGGCTCCACACCTGGGCAGCTCTCAGTGTTCCTCAGCAGGTACAGCTGGTCCCCTTTGCTTGTAGGACAGCTTAACCTTCAGGGTTGTGTTTTTCTGTCTTCTGCCAGGTACAACCTCTTGGAACACCTGGGGAGACAGCAGTGGGCCTGGCCAGACCTATCCTCCTGCTGTCCCTTGGTGAATAAACTCTCCACCACTAGTGTGGATAACTGCAAGCCAACTGTACCTTTACCTTATTAACTTCAACTTCTGTCTTCAGAATGTTTGCATGTAACCTTTGACTCTGGCCGTTTGTTTCTTTGGGGTGGGTTGGGGGATAGCTCAGGCCTCAGCAGGTCACTCTGTCTACCTGAGTCCCTAATAACATTGCCACCACGAAGAAGCCTCTTTATTACATTTTCCCTTTGACTGTAGGCCTAAAAGATGCCAGATAAATAGCGGTTATTAAATTAATAATCCTTCCCCCTTTTTGCATTAATCCACATTTAACTGGTCATTCATAATCATAATAATATAAAATCATGTAAATCAGAAAAACGGTTATGATGCTGGGTAAGCGATAAAGCTAAATGAACAGACACATTGCGGCTGGGCATGCAGTTTGAGCTGACCCTCTGTCCCCATGCAATGACATAATGGGACTGATGTCATTTTGTCAACGGGTCTTGGTTCCCCAGCTGTGTCTCTTCCCTGTCCCTACCCCACCGTCTCAGTCCTGGCAGCTGGAGCATCAGTATTATCCCTGTGTATATTTCTGTCCAGTCAGTAAAATCAGAATCGTAGGCCTGCGTTTGGTCTGTGCTGTGACACGTGACCCTACGGACTGTGTTCTTCCAGGGGCGGCGTGTCATGAATAGGTGGAAGATAGTTATTTTTGGAAAGGGAGATGGTGGAGAAATAGGCTTCCTAGTTAAGATCGTTTTTATTGATAAAGTCATGGCTAGCAATGCAATCAAATGTCTTAGATTTATTATGCCCTAAAGTCCCCAGTTAAGTAGTCACTCTGGCTAGCTGAGTTTTGTAAATAGTTTGTGATTCATCCTTTAAAATATCAGAACATAAAAATTGTATCTATGTTCCTGTTTGTGTAAGTCCCAGTGCCAGCATCTCATTCCTGTTCTGTCCCACGTCTCCAGTGTGTGTGGGATGAAAAGTTGACCTTTTCTGCTCCCGGGGTCTTTGCCATTGGATTGGTCAGTGTCCTCTGATCTGTTCCGCAGGATGATTTCAGTTGCTAGATTCTGTTAGCTGTGTCGAATGCTCCGTGATAGTTTTTTT
>NW_007729595.1:223842-225812 GCF_000696425.1 Galeopterus variegatus
AAAAAATAAAGCTCTGATGAAGAATCTGAGCGTAGCTGCCCCATGCATGCATTGTGGGTGGATGTGGACGTATGGATTGGCAGGTCAGGGCTGTTGGGCTCACTCTGGTTCAGGGCTTTGCTGAGGATCTGAGAACCAGCCAGAAAGTTCCAGACTACTTTGCAAAGCCCGCATAACTTGGGAGTGGGGCAGCCGTCTCTGAGGGTGCATGGTGATGCTGTGCTGTGGGTGACACCACCGTGCCATGCTGGGCTCTGGGGCCCAGGAATGGAGCTGCCACCAGGAGAGAGAACCAGCCAGATCCCATGGCTCCCTCCCCCATGCAGCTGTGAACTGTGTCCTGCCTTGCCCTGTGGCCCAGTGTGACTCAAGCGTGAAACTGGCCACAAGAGTACATGCTCCTGCTCCTGCAGGTCTCTTTGTGGAGCCACAAAGGACCAAAGGCAGAGGCAGCAGCCCAGGTCGCCAAGGCAAGGGACGGGGCAGAGGGCTCCGTGGTGTGGGAGAGGAGCCAGCCCAGCCCTGCGTCCTGCCTCGACTGCCGGACAAGTGTGCCAGCCTCTTCTACTTGCAGACACATCACAAGGTGCAGAAAAATGGTCCCCAAAGACAATGGCTCTGGATAGACTGGCACAGAGAAGGTGCTCCCGCGGGTCCCTGTCTCCCTTTGTCTCTTCTTCATCTCTCAGAGTTTTTCTCTTTGGGAACTGGCTTTCAGGGATCTTCGGGCACTTTCTGGAATGTCTTTTATTTTGTTCTGCGCATCAGTGTTCTGTGTGAAACTTCATTTTCAAAAGAACTGAGTGGCTCCCAGTCACTGGCAAATGTTTAAAGTGCAGGACTTTAATAATGTGCTTTATGCTTTATTGGGTAGTTAATGCAAAGTGGCCACTCTTGATGCCCAGGTGTGTTCCTATGACACATCAGTCCCGAAAGGCTTTTTAATAACCTTGTGGAAGGATTTGGGCAGGGGAGTGGCCCCAGTTAACTGCAGCAGCCTCGCCTGTCCAGGCAAATCCCTCTGTAGCCTTCGGTGAAACAGCTTTTTGAAAGCGAGTGGGGATTGGAGCAACCAGCCAATGCCCAGGCATGTCCCCTCCCTCCGCTGGCACTGGCGACGAGCATGAAGACACATGGGTCCCATCAGCCATCCTGCTTCCCTGATAGGAGTCGGAGGGAAAGTGCTACTCCTTCGTGAACTTTCTCTTGTAGACAGGCCATGGTGAAGGTTCCTGGGACAGGGACTCTAGTGGTACATGACCACAGGCCAGTCGTGGGAGCCTCGGCAAGTTTAGTTTCCACGGTCGCTTGGTGGCTGGCATGTCCTCCTGCACCTGCTGAGCACTGGACAGTGCAGTGTCCCCAGCCCAGAGAACCTGGCAGCACCAGGACACATGCCCGTGTCAACACTTTTGGGTTCCCAGTGGTGACAGAATTGGTGCCTCGTTAGGAGACCATGCTCCCTCTGGGTTGCTTGGGAGCTCCAGAATGTTCTATGCCCCACATCATGTCACACAGGTAAGAATAAGTCTAGGAGATGAAATGAGTAATTTTTGGGTAAAGAGAGGTAGACCCAGAGGGCAAAATAAAGCAGGGCCTCCCTGGTGACTCAGCAGTGAAGTGATAGTGTCTCTTGTCACTGTCTGAGCCTTCAGGAACATGTTTTATTAGAACCATTCCCTCGGTACAATAATGCACATTCCTCTGAATGAGCGAGCAGGGAAAATGCTCAGTGTGATTGACAATACCCACCTTTTTTCCCTTTATTTTTAATTTTATGTTTTGTTTTAAGCTGTTAAATTTCAGGGTAGTTTGTTATGCAACAATAGATAACCAGTATATGCCCCCCCACACCCCACCCATCTTTCAAGCCAGAGTATTTTATTTCCAGCATTATCGAATTTGTTATTTGGGGTGTGACCCAAGCAATATTAGCAATGCACTAATGCTCATTAAATAGTAGCTGTGCC
>NW_007729595.1:226341-227554 GCF_000696425.1 Galeopterus variegatus
TTGGGGTGTGACCCAAGCAATATTAGCAATGCACTAATGCTCATTAAATAGTAGCTGTGCCTGCATATGGGTGCACCTGCCAAGTACTTAACTTACACCTTTCATTTCACAGATACACCTTTATAATTTTTAAATGATGTATATGTAAGTGTCATATGACGATGATAGGAAAATAAGGCAATGTAGAGAAACAAAAAAGAATAGTCACCCCAAATCCACCAGCAGTAGTCACCATTAGCAATTGCATCTTTATCTTTGTGGATTTTTTCCGGTGTAAATAAATGCACATAAATGGTGCCTGCTCTTGCTGTTGCTGTGGGACGTACTCTTGATCCCCGTCTTTCCACGTCATTATGTGTGGATCTGTGTCAACATTTAAGAGCCATTAGCAGTTATTGTCACCTGCCGTGGGCACGTGGGGAGATGCTGGGTATTTGCAGCCATGATCTGGGCAGATGAGTTAGTGGCTGTGTTTGCTGTGCTTGAGAGAAGAGCCTGTCTGCATGACAGAAGCACAGTAATAGGAGGACATATTTCCCTTACCTTCTTGTAGATGTCCCTTACCTTCTTACATATGTCCCTTACCTTCTTGCATCTACAAAACAGCTCACACAGAACAGACGAATGCATGGTCATTTCAGTAAAGGATCTTCACTTGAGAAACATTATGAAACTTTATAAAGGCTTAAGTCATGGTCTTCTCACCAACTCACTCGAATGTGGCTGCACTTAGTGACTCAGTTCCAAAAGACNGTCACACAGGTAAGAATAAGTCTAGGAGATGAAATGAGTAATTTTTGGGTAAAGAGAGGTAAACCCAGAGGGCAAAATAAAGCGGGGCCTCCCTGGTGACTCAGCAGTGAAGTGATAGTGTCTCTTGTCACTGTCTGAGCCTTCAGGAACATGTTTTATTAGAACCGTTCCCTCGGTACAATAATGCACATTCCTCTGAATGAGCGAGCAGGGAAAATGCTCAGTGTGATTGACAATACCCACCTTTTTTTCCTTTATTTTTAATTTTATGTTTTGTTTTAAGCTGTTAAATTTCAGGGTAGTTTGTTACGCAACAACAGATAAACAATATATGTCCCCTACCCCCCACCCATCTTTCAAGCCAGAGTCTTTTATTTCCAGCATTATTGAATTTGTTACTTGGGGTGTGACCCAAGCAATATTAGCAATGCACTAATGCTCATTAAATAGTAGCTGTGCC
>NW_007729595.1:229769-231195 GCF_000696425.1 Galeopterus variegatus
GGGCCTCTTTCCTGAACACATCTCAAGTCCTCCATTTCTAGTAACTACTCTCTTACCCAGCTCAATGTAAACTCACCCCTTTCCCAGGCTAATATGCACCATTAGCGTTTTTACTGAAGAATAGGATCTTGTGTATAAATCCTGCAAAATGAGAAAATCAAAAGAAAAGATTCTGTAGAATTTGTGTAATAACGCTGTCCCCTCTCTTGATGCCAGCTCACTCTTTTGTGTCTAGGGAATTGTCTTTTTGCCACTAGGCAGAGGCGTCCGTCCATTTCAGAGCTGAAAGCCAACTTTGGTCAACGGAGGCCCGTGAGTGGCCGGGCAGGGCCACTGCCATGGAAAGCTCCCTGGCCTCACACCCCAACTCAGTTTGGGGCAAGTCCCTGAGCTGCTTTGTGCCTCAGTTAATCACCTGTAAAATGGGATCATAATACAAATACCTCCCACAAAGGGCTCAGAGCAGTGCCTGTCACATAGCATGTCCCCTCTTCCACCAAGGGTTTCTTAAATAAATGTGTAAGACTTCTCTTTAAAAAGAAACTGTCATCCACACCACTGGCACCACACATAAAGGGTCGTGCTTTATTTTAATGGTTAAAAGATGGGGAAAGAAATAGAGGGGCAGGGTGGGCTGGGGATGGTGGCTGGTAGGTGCCCACCCATTGCAGACACACTCACTTCGGTGCCACTGATGTGGCAGCCATAGGCCGGACAGCACCTTTACATCCCAAAAGAACCTCTCTGCTGAGCCATGCATGGCTGCGTTTGCTTTGAATTTTATGCCTGGTGGCCTTTTTCTCTTTCTTCTGGTTTTACACAGTCATTGACGAAAAATAATAGGGATCCGGGCACTATTAAGTTCGTACGGGTGAACAGAGTGCCATGTAACAATGGTGCTATTCTAAGACACAGATTCCTCCCCGCAGAGGACATCGTCCACTCACTTCTCAACCTCTCTCCCTGGCCAGTGTCAACCGCACAAACAGAGGTCCCATTGAGTCCCCGGAGGGCCCTTCGCAGGGAGGAATTTCCCAGCTGCACAGGGGACTCAGCACCGGGGGTGTGGGTGCCTGGGCTCCGGGCGGGACGTGGGAACACTCGGGCCTTCCCTCCTGCAGGGCACTGTCACTACAGCAGGACACTGTGGGAACCTGCGAAGGACCACGTGCTCTTTCAAACCTGGTGACCCTCCGGCCCCAAAAGGCCTTGTCAGCTGTTGAGGTGGAGGAGCTATGGACTGTGGTTTCCTGGGAGGAAAAAGGTCGGATCGTGAAAGGAGGCCTTGTGACAGCCACCCTTCCTCTCCAGGCTTTCACTTTTTATTCCAGGTTTCCTTGAAGTAGAGTCTTTTGAGAGATTCCGTCCTTTTATGATCAGGACAGACTTGCAGCCTCGTCTTTCAGTTGTGTTCTCTTGCCTGTGT
>NW_007729596.1:0-754 GCF_000696425.1 Galeopterus variegatus
GTGGGCTTCTGAACACATTTCAAATGACCCATAAACATCAAGTGAATCTGCTAGTAGCTGTTGCTCAGAGGTAAGCGGGAGCACGAAAACACAGCAGTCCCCGTTTCTGAGGTGTGGGAGAGAACATGGGGTCTGCCACAGGATGCAATGAGGGTCCGAGCCACCTGAGGGGGTCACGTGACCCCTGCTGATGTCTAGGTACAGAGAGGACACTTGACTTCCCTGTGTTTTCACTTTTCACCTGGTTCTCTGCCATCGTGATACCGATAGAGACGGACTCAAATGACACATCCCCACAGAAAGGGGGAAAAAGCCCCCTCGCTCCAGAGCCAGCTCTTGTAAGGGCACGAAGGTAATGTGTCATCGCGGTTAGACCTTCGTCTTCTGGGGCATCCCACTCTCTGGTCTCTGGGACCACCTTCTCCCCCTTACCCTCCCCCACAGCCCTCCCAATACTGGCAACTCCTGCCAGACGGGGTGTCCCTGCTCGGAAACCTCTGGGGGCCCTGGCAAGCTCGTTAGAGCCATGGAGCTCCCCTTTCCTGAGCGGGGGGTGCCCGCAGGGGCTGTGTCAGCTGCAGGATGTCGAGGGGCCCGGCCTTTGCTCCTGCAGGGAAAGGCTGCTCTGGTCCTCGCGCTCGCAGCCCCCAGGAGATACTGTCTTCCTGGCCCCCAGTCTGAAGGTGGCCCGGACTTCTGTGTGTGTGTCATGGCCTGAGCTCTGCCTTCTCCTTTGGGGCAGGTGGCAGTGACC
>NW_007729596.1:1885-17091 GCF_000696425.1 Galeopterus variegatus
GACACATCTGAGGCACACACGGGGCTCGTAGATCCCCGACCTGCTGGACTGAAGGGACAGGTCCCTCGGCTTGAGAGGTGCCCAGAGGACGAGGCACCGGGGCTCAGGGGCGACCAGAGCTGCGGGGGACAGAGGGTGGTGGCTCGTTGTCCTGCACAGACCTTCACTTCATCCCAGTGTCTGAAGCCGAGGCCGGTACGTCAGGGGAACGGGCTCTTATTGTGCGCCACTGTATACCTGGCTCTGGGGAGAGACAGCAAGGAGAGGGGAGACACGGCTCCTGCCCCGAAGAGCTCCTGGTCTTGGGGGAAGGTAAGACGTGCGAGAAACCACGCCGGGAGCGCCCCTGCGTCTCACGTTACTGAGCCTTCGTGGTCACTCCCAGGTCTGTGTGACCCTCAGCTGGGTGTGTGGTGCTGGTGGCCATTGGGTGACAGGCAGCAGCCGTGGTTATTTGAGAGGAAGGCACGTCCCAGGCCCCCACCCTGCGGAGCTCATCCCCACGCTGTTCCACGAGGGGCATGCGTGTGCCCGGGGGTGCGATGCTGCCCAGGCCGGACACAAGCGTGACCCTGTACCCTTCTGCTCTGGCCCCAGATTGCAGCAGACCAGGCGAGTTAGGTTACAGCAGTGCGGTAGACAGAAATACTGCCCCAAATACGTCCACGCCCTAGTCCCCGGCACCTGTGACATGTTATCTTATGTGGCAAAAGGGACTTTGCAGGGTGACAAAGCTGAGGAGCTCTGCGGATGGAAGAGCCCTGGGTCATGCGGGTGGCCCCATGTGACCACAAGGGTCCGAGCCAGGGAAGAGGTGTGACGGCGGAAGCAGAGGTTGGAGGGGCATCAGCAGGAGGGGCCCGGGGACGTGGGTTCTCCCGCGAGAGCCACTTGGGACATCTGGCCTCTGGAAGGGTCAGGAGCTGCAAGTGCATGTTTGAGTTCGTGGTGATCCGCTGCAGCCGCAGTGGGAAAGGAATGCTCGTGTCTTATGCAAAATGGCCCTGTCCCGGCCTGATTTCCCTCTTCTTGGCCTGGACTGGACTTTGTAGGAGGCAGTTGAGACCCTGCTGAAAAGGGGCGTGTTTTCCTTCAGGGTCCATATTACAAACGTGTGATGATCCTGCGGTGACGGATGCTGAGGCTGCTGGGACCCCACCTCTGTGCCTGTGCGGCCCGTTCCCTGACAAGAGGAGTGGGCGTGAGGGTTTCGTATTTATTTATTTATTTATTTCCTTTTTTGTCTTTTTTCGTGACTGGCAACGGATCGCAACCCTCAGTGTCGCGCCCGTACTGGACCGGGACCGGCAACGGGATCGCAACCCTCGGCGTCGCTCCCGCGCCTCGCTCAACCAGTGAGCGGCCGGTCTGTATGTGGGATCCGAACCCTCAGCGGGAGCGCCACCACGCTCCCAAGCGGCACACTGTAGCAGTGCGCCACCGGTCCAGCCCCGAGGGTTTGGTATTTAAAAAGTCCTTCTTGCCCTTGATAGTTAAACACAAGAGGGCAAAGCACTGGCCTACAGAGCTTTCACGGGAGTTTTGAAGATAGCTGCCTCTGTGCTGGGATGTTTGTAGCACAGGCTGGTGCTGACTCCTCTCCGGGGGTGGGAGGCATGGACGGCCCTCCGCTCGCGTGGTGTGAGGAGCCCAGAAGGCTGTCCCTGGTTGTCTGTCCCTGGCCCTGGGGTGATCAGGGCAGGAGGGAGTGGCCAGAATGTGAGAGCCCATAGAGGAGGTGGGGGGTGGGCTCTGGACTGCTGGTTTGCACGTGAAAGCCAAGCTCGTGGGCATCTCCAGGAATTGGCCAGCATGGGAGGGGCCGGCTCTCCAGGGTCATAAGACCCCAGATGTGAAAGCATCAGAAATACGGAAGGTGAAAGACATGGCGAACACAGAGGCTTTCCCGGGAGCGCCCCACGTCTTCCCTTCTCTCTCCTCCAGTCTCGTCTGTGTCCTTCACTGGACACAATCTCTGGGGAAGGGGCTGTGTCCGTCTTCTCCAGGGCGTCCCTGGTGTCCAGCTACTGCCTGGAACCTAGTGAATTAATGAAATTCATGAATGAAATCACGTTTGCTTTGAACTCTGCGATTTTACAGTCGCTTCTACCAAAGCCCTAATTGTGTGTGTGATGCTTTTTAAAGCTGGATGAGCTAGTCCAGTTGCTGACAGCTCTGCAGTGCCCGGTGGCCGGGTTTCTTTCCCTGCTCTTGTCCCACCTGCATGCTTACCGACCTCCCACACGTTGCAACAAACGTCCCCACCGGCGACGCCAGCAGTGCAGTGCGGCCTGGACGGAAAGCCGGGGAGGAGCTGGGCCGCTGCACCTGCAGCCCACGCCCTAGTTCTTACCAACTCCTTCTTTTGATTGGCTTTGAAAGTGGAGCGGGGTGGGAAGGAAGGCCGCACTGCTACCGAAAGGCTGTAGCCACGTGTCGCCTCCAGTCAAGCTTTTCTCTACGACAGGTCTCTGCTGGAAAACAACACTCGTGCTGATTTCTGTAGCGTTAACGCCCCGACCGCAGACTTCTGCAAACCGTCCTCAGGTGTGGCTGGCATTGCCCCAAGCACGGATGGATTCCTGTGGCTGGGGAGGGACTTCCTACACCAGAAGACGACACAGACTCGGGGTCGGTGGGCTGCCACCCGGCTGCAGAGGAGGAGGAGAGACGAGTGGAAACGTGAAGAAGAGGTCGGTGTCGTGGGGGCTGCACCCCGCCCTCCCCCCGCACTGGGCATCACTCTCTTTCCCAACCATTGGAAATGTGGTGGGAGGAAAAGTTCCCCTTGTGTTTCTCCATTTATGAGTGAAGTTGACTTTATCTTTGCGGGGTGTGTGTGGACTACGCTCGTTGCCACATTTCTCTCATGTGACCTGCCTGTTTGCATCCTTCGTCCGTTTTTCTCATCAGCTGGCATGGACTCTTTACACTCTGACTTCTGGCCTGGGCTGCATGTCCTGTGTCCCCTTCCCACGCTGTGTCATGCAAGGCGGTGTCTCTCTGATCGGTTGCAGGCATTTGCATGCTGCTGGTGGGCACCGGTGTGCATGTCCGTGGTTGGAGTCTACTCTCGAAGTAACACTGGCAAGAAAAGATCCTGTCACGGGGGGTGGCGAGTCTGCCTCCCTCGGCATCTTCACTGGATGGGCTCGGAGTACTTGATGGGCTTTTGCAGCTCTCCCTTGCAGGTGGGTGAGCAGAGAGAAGCGTCGGGCATTGAAAGCCTTGGGTGACAGGGACATGGTGGTGAGGGCTTAGACTGGCTTGCACTGAGATCTCAGCAAGTGGTGGAGCTTCTCTGGGCCTCTCCTAAAGAGTGAGGGGATGACGTCCAGGACACCTCCACTAGGAATATCCAGCGGGCACCTTGGGGGACAAGCAGGCTGCAGCGGAGGTGAAGGGACTTGTGGTCTCCTCTCTCTGTACTTCTGGGCCACTTCGGCTCTTACCCTGCACGCATTCGTGGATTCTCCTTCACGTTGTTCTGAAAAATTTCAAGCACGCAGAAATGCTGCACGGCTCGGACACGAGCATCCTGCACACACGCCTGCAGTCGGCCTCTAGCTCCCGGCCACCCGCTGCCCGCACCCCTGAGGCTGAGACGTTCTTCCGGTTGCAGGTGCATTTCATAAAACGTGTCTGTAACTAGCGTTTCACTCAGCTCATAAAGAGAAGTGTTTACATGACGTGAGCCTGAAGGTCATGCCCGACTTCAGAGATGACAAATGGGCACACTCAGAAAACAGATATCAGGCCCCACTGAGGAATGTATTTTTCCTTAATTTCTTTGACATAAGCAATGATTTTTGTCAATAAATGAGAAAATAGAGGCAAGAAGAAATACAGTGAAAATCACTGAGATCCAATTTCACTGTGTTTAGGTCTAGATTTTTTCCCAGTGCAAATAGATACAGGTAATTAGACAAATGGTATCGTGCGTCTGTAACTGTCAAAGAGAGGTGACGATGTGACCATCTTTCCACGTGGCTAGAGACACCTACCACTCTATGTGTGCAACTGACTTACCGCCGTGACCTGTTGAGCTGAGGGCTATTAACGTCCCCACGTTGTGCATGAGACCAAGCCTAGGAGGTTAAGAAGCTTCTCCAATGTCACACAGCAAGCGGGTGGCAGCTCTGGGACTTGAATTCATGTCTGGCTTAATACAAAGTGCGTACATTAACTATTACATTTATTTCCAACAAAAAAGAAATCAGCTTTCCTACGCTTGCACTAAGAAATAGACAAATGGTTCTGGATTATGAAGACAGTATCTGGGGATATTCAGCCACACGAAGAGATGGAGGTAGGTTAGACATTTGGTGGCAAGTTCAGAGCCAGCGAAAGCAAAGCTGGGGAGGACGTCATCGTGGGATGCAGAGACGTGGTGGCCTCAGGAGGGACCGGCCGGGGGCCAAGGGCCTGGCCACCTCCCCGTGTGTGCTGCCCTTCTCTTGGGACACCTGCTTTGCTCTTCCCTCGGGCAGGTGGTTTTCTCTGATCCTCTGGCCCACCTTGGAGAACTGACACCCTTCTGCTCCAAATTTACACCTTCGGGCGCAGCTGTAGGTAAAGGCTCAGCTTGCTCTCAGTTCTAATGGGTAATTCCAGGACCGAGAAAATCTGGCTGGAGTCAGTGTTCTGTCCTTGGTCCAGTAAGCAATGTCTGGGAGTGGGACCTCCAGTATTAATGTAGCCAGTGGGACTTTACTCTCACAGACAGGACGGCCAGAGGCAAAGAGACTGTCCAAAGAAGAGGGTCACTGGCTTATGGGTGCGCAGGCACCCTAACAGATAACCCTCAGAAGAACCGGTGGAACAGGAAGAACAGCAATCCCAAAGCCAAAGACTCCACATCCCACCCACCCAACCCACAGCTGGAGACCTCCCACCCACAGTAGGATGGGGGGACCCAAGAAGTCTCTGCCAGAGGCACAGACACTAAAATAAGATGGGCTTCCGAATGCTCAGGAGACATCAGTGTGTGTCGTGAGATGAGGGTTTTGAAGGGCTGGGCTTGGGGCCTGTATTGGTTTGCTGGGGCTGTTGTAACAAAGCACCACAGCCTGGGGGCTTAGACAACAGAAGCTTCATGTCTCAGAGCTCTGGAGGCTGGACGTCTGAGATCCAGGCCTGGCAGGGCTGGTTCCTCCTCAGGCCTCCTTGGCTTGCAGACAGCATCTCTATGTTCCCATGGTGGTCTCCCTGTATGTGTGTCTGCCTCCAAGTTTCCTCTTTTTATGAGGACACAGGACATATTGGAAGAGGACCCCAATGCAACCTCATTTTAACTCAATTACCTCTTCAAAGGCCCTGTCTCCCAATACGGTATCACTCTGCAATCCTGGGGGTTGGGGCTCCAGCATGTGAGCTTTGAGGGGATGCAGTTCAGCCCAAGGCAGTCACCTGCAAGTCTTCCTCCTAACTAAGTGGCAGTGTGAGGGCTAGCCAGCACGACAGGAGGGTAGCGTGACCCTCAGCGTCACCTCAGAGGGAGCTGAGGATCTGTTCTTTCATGTGTGTGTCAGGGACCCAAGGCCCACGCGGTCTCTGTTCTGAAAGGCATGAAATAGATCTTCCACAACTATTTGTTCAAACAATGAGTGAAAATGGCAGAGATGTCTCAGAGGCTCCAGGTGATCAGGGCAGGAGCCAGGTCAGAGTCGGGGCTTCTCAGAAGAATAGGCCCCAGCCCCACCTGGAAGGTCCTTCTCTCCTCTCGGAGGGGTGGGAAGACAGGCTAAGCACATGCTCTCCCAAGGCTCTGTGGGTGTTCACACGTGTGTGCACGTGCATGTGGGGGTGTGCATGCGTGTATGTGGGTGTGCACATGCATGCAAGTGTGTATGTGCGCATATGCATGTGTGCACCTGTGTGCCCATGTGCATGCATGTGTGCTTTTGTGTACACGTGCATGTATATGTGTGCACATGCATGTGTGTGCCTGTGTGTGCATGCACGTGTGTGCATGTGTATGTGAGCCTTTTGCTCTGAGTCTGTTGTGAGATTTCAGGACGCTTGTTGCTCTGCTCAGAATGGCAGGTGCTTGCAAATAAGAGCCTTGACTTTGGAAACTGTCTTGGGCATGGGTTTTAAGACTCTGGCTTAGAAGGCAAAGCCAAGGCTGCCCTTTGCTCACTCCAAGCTCAGCCTCTTTAATGTGGAGAGAGTCCGGTGAGGGGAGGAAGCACCAAGAGTAACAATGTTTCAGGACATTCTTTTGCTCATTAAGATCAGCAGGTGTAATGACTCGTGTCTCAGAAGCCTTCAGGGAATAAGAAAAAAGCTGAAAGAGCTAGAACTCAGCAACCTTGGCATGATTTAGTCTCTTACCTTCTTTAATGTGAAGTGACAGGTGTCACCTTTGTTGAAGCCACTTTTCCTTTCTGCCCCATGAATTTCCTGAACTGAGTAGAAGGAAAGAGTGTCCCCTTAGGAGTGAGACTAATTTTGATCATGTCTTTGCAGGGCCCAAAATGATATTGTAATGGGGAGAGAAATGGGTAAAATGTAAACCAGCTGCTCTGCTCAGCTCCTGTCTTGCATGTGCGTGCAGATGGATTTCTACAGTCGGGGGAAGGAAATACTTTGCACCTTCACATAACAAAAATAGCACCGCCACTCTGTCTGGTCTGACCCCCAAATAATAAAATCTTGAGCATTTCCCATAAACCTAGACTCCCGAGCTCAAACAACCTCGCCTCTGATGTCTGAGGAAGTCACACAGCGTTGCAGGTGATAATTATTCGAGGAGTTGGTGTTTTTCTACCATGAAAAGGCAGGTGCAAACATGGTAATCTTGTGTGTGTGTGTGGGGGGGGTTAAAATATTAAATGCTGGTTTTTTGTGTGTGTGTTTCTGGTGTTTTTATTGGATAAGCTAGTCTCACTGAAGTCTACTCCCTCACCCTGTTTTGCAAATTGGCTTCTTTTCCTCTTGGAAGGCTTTTCATCTCTGAATGTTCCCTTGACAGATACGACAAATGTTAAGTGCTGAATATTTGTGTCCTCCCCAAATTTATATGCTGAAGCCTAAATCCCCAAGGTGATGGTGTTAAGAGGTGGGGCCTTTCGAAGGTGATTTGGTCACGAGGGTGCAGTCCTCATGAACAGGATTAGTGTCCTTAGAGGAGACAAGAGAGCTTGCCTGGGAGCGAGGACACAGGAAGAGGGGCCTCACCAGACACCGCATCTGCCATGGCTTGGTCTTGGGCTTCCAGCCTCCAGAACTGTCAGAATTAAGTGCCTGTTGTTTATAAGCCACCCTAGCTAAGGTGCTTTGTTAACAGCAGCCCAAACAGATTAAGACACCTGCCATTCCCACTTCTCCAGAGAGTTCTTTAAGAAAGGAAATCCTCCTCACCCCCAACACTAAATTCCAAGACAGAGCTATTTTAAATTAAGTGTGTAACACGTGCCTTCTCTGGGCGGTACAACAGGAGGTTGTGCTCGTGTCTAGCCATGGCATGTCCTGTGCAAGCTGCGACCTGGTTCTGCAGGGTCCGAGACAGCTTCTTATGGAACTGGCTGTGCTTTCGCTCACGGTGTGCAAATCCTGCAGGCGGCTGCGATGCTTTCTCTCTCTGTTTACTCATTTATACACTGTCTTGTTCCAGAAAAGACTTAGGATAGTTCAAGCAGGATGATAAATGATTAAATAAAAACAAGTGAAGAAATTGGGACACAGAGTGTTAGGAGGCCGAGGTAAGTGTCAGCGAGATCAGCACAAAGGCGGGTGCAAAGGGAGACTAGAGTCTGGTTCTGGGATTACTAACAGTTTATGCTGAGAGGGGGCTGCAAGCAGCTGTAGTGTTGTGTGAATCGTGTCTTTTTATTCTGGGGCTTGGTACACCAAGCCTGGAGAACTGCCTCTCACAGGACTCGCCCATCCCTACACATAGGCAAGGACTAGGCTTTGAGCACGACCTGCCTGTGCAAACCAACCAGTCCAGAGCCGACCCCCTCCCCCATGGGCTCTCACGCTCTGGGCCACTGCCCCCTGCCCTAATCACCCAGGGCCAGGTACAGGCAGCCAGGGGCAGCCCCTGAAACTATTCAAAGTAGACGACCCTAAGCCTGCTTGCCCTGCCTCCCTGTTCCTTCCTGAGGAAACCACACTAGAGGCTCTGCCACCTTCCCCCATGTCTGCCTCCTGCCCGACCCTGGGGCTGCCCTGTGTGCCCTGCATGGTGGCTGGGCCTCCTCTTTTTAGGGGTCTGTGAGTACAGACTTCCTTCATGACGGTCACTTCTGTGTCTATGTGTCTCACCCTACCCAATTAAAACAAATCCCAAGTACAGTGATTCATGGTGTCTCCAGTGAGAAAAACGGGCACAATTATTCATAAAAGTGAGGCCAGACGTTGTGATCTCCTGTGAGCCCTCTTAAAGGGGACACTGTGTCATAGAGAAAGTCCTCAAGGCCAAAACCATAACGCAGCCCCCTGAGGGTCAGTCAGGATGCTTTCAGCAGCAGGGGACAGGACACTGAGGAACAGGACACTGAGCTTCAACACTGAAGTTCCAGGTGGCGGGTCCACGGAACCTGCAGCTCCGGGGAGCCTGGCTGCTTCTGGAGTCTGCTGGTTTTCTCTTTCTTTTGCTTCCTCCCTGAGCACTTTCCGAGACTTAGTAGATCTGTTTAATCTTTCTGTGGTAGGAAAATATTTTGAAGTATTTACTGATCCTTTTTTATTATTCTCAGTGTTTCTTTCTGTCCCATGGCCCTTCTTTCTACCATCAGAGGCCAAATTCAGAGACAGAAAACAAAGTCAAATTCTCTGTCTTGATCCTAAAATAGTCTCAGGAACACCACAGCAGGGATGATGTCTTGAAAACCAAGGACTTTGGTGGCCGGGGTTTGGTTTTGGGGGAGGAGGAATAAGGTATTTGACCATCAAAAGGCTAAGAACCGAGGACGAGGTGGGTGAAGCTTGCCCGCAGGCGGCGGGCGGGAGAACACTTAGCTCGTTTGTTCTCATCACAGGCTGAGGGGAGGGAAGCCCTTTCTGGGCTGTGGGAAGAAGCGTCTTCCAAATTTGGGAAGGTGTAGCAGGTAAATCAACTGGTGCTGAGTCTCTCCCAGAAGGGGAACCCTGTGTCTGGGCACATGTGGGCTGACAGTGCTGGTGACGACCCTGCAGAAGTCCTGCGTGAGGCCTCAGACACCCGGGATTCTCCTGCCTTGCTGTGCACGGTCTTGAGTCACACAGTTGCCTCCTGGCCCAGTGCGGTTGCTCGGGCCCAGCCATCACATATGCGTCCCAGCCAGCAGGAGGGAGGCTGCGCCCAGCTGTCTTTTATGGAACGCTCCTGGAAGCTGCCTGTGACACCGCCACTTCCACTCTGCTGGTCAGAACTTGGTCAGGTGGTGATATGTTCCTGCAAGGGCGACGTGGAAAAGTGATTTTTACTCAGGTAGCCAGGTGCTCACTGAAGGGTGGGGATCTGTAAAGACTGAACTCAGGGAGAGTGGTTTGGGGATAAGTAGCGATCTCTGGTGAGCGCAGTCCTGTAGGTGTGGTTAGGTGTGTACGTTGATTTAACTTCAGAGGTGCTCACCAGGTGATGGTGAACTGGGCCGGAGCGGCCTCTGGACGTCTCCACCGCGTCCCCACCCTCCCTGTGCCGAGGCAGCTGCTTCTGTGTCTCCTCCGATCTGGTTTGGCTTCGCAGAGACAAATTTCTTAAAACAATATTTTCCAGTAGCAATGTTGCCTGATGCAGAGCACAGAGAGCGAGCAGCTCCGTCTTACCCACCTGCTACTTTGACTCTTAATGGGCAGCCACCCCGGGCCTGGGCATGGGCGGCCAAATCTCTCAGGCCCAGAACTGCAGAGTCTTAAAGCTGCAATGGCCTAAGAGGGCACCCAGTCCAGCCCCTGATTCCACACACCCTGGGAGGTGCCAGGCGGCCCCCACCAGCCCTTCTGCCTCCTGCCACCAGCCTCAGGGTCAGTATTGGGGCAGAGGCCAGCAGCTCCAGCCACACGGCACCAGGCAGTGCCTGGGGAGTTGGTACCTGATGCCTGATCCTGTCCCCTAGCCCCCGGTGACCTGTCCTGATTCTGCAGACACAGGTTTCTGAGCCCTGCTTGAGGCAAACGTGAGTTTGGATGGGTGTCCTCTGGGCAGTCCTCCTCCCCTCCAGCACCCCCTGGCCGCACGTCAGGACGTCAAGGTGTCCTGAATAGGCAGGTGCACGTAACTGTCACCCTGGTGGTCGACGGTCTGAAGTGATTAACAGTAAAAGGGAAAATCTGATCATGCTTGTGCGTGTGGGGAGGGTTGAGGTTCTCGCTATTAATGACACTGCCACTCACCTCCCTGAGGGGTGGGAAGGGCTCAGGCTACAGCGAGAGGGGCTGGGATTAGCTGGCCCTGGCACGCCTGGGGGCTGTCACAGAGGGGCTCGGCTCCTCACTTCAGCCTGCTGGGAGGCAGGCGCTAACCCCTGCTCCACACAGCCTCCCTCCTTCCATCGCCTGCCAGAGAAGGGACTGGGAAGTGGGTGTAGAGACACCCTGTACGGGGCCTCCTGTGTCATGTGGGGGCACAGACCCCACTGGGGACTGAGCGGTGCTGGCTCCTGTGAAGGACAGAGAAGCCCGCTGGGCAGTGTGGGGTCCCCAGAGCTGCTGTCCTTGGTGCACAGGACCTCACTCCTATGCTCTCCCTGGAAGACTCAGAGCAGAAGCAGTTTCCTTGGCCCATGTTGTCACAGTGGGACTAAAGACAGGCAGGTGGCCCGGCACTCTCAGGAGCTGTGAGCCTCATCTCTGAATTCTCTGGGCACTGGCAGAGGGTCAGCCAAGGAGTTGTCCCCTCCTGTGTGTGCATAAATGAGAAGCACAGATGGGGTAGCGGAAAAGCTCCTGAAATGAAAAGCCAAAGGGAGCACTTCCCACCACCACCGCTCACTCCCAAGGGATCCAGAATGATCCTCCCCACCCACTCTCAGGGGAAACTGAGTCTGGGGAAGGCATCTGACTCAAGGTACAATTAGGCACAAAGCAGGGGACAGTCAGGGCTGTCACCATGCTGGTTCGAGCCATCCCTTAATGCATGGGGGCACCTGGTAAATATGTGTGTTGGGAAGGGGTCGCCTATTCAGATACAGAATGTGGCAGTGGAAGTGCTGCCTGATACGGCAGAAGCTTTTCCCCACATGCTTCTTACCATGTGTGTCAGCCCAGCAGGATGGGGCTTCCCATGTCTGTGGCCCCCAGACCTCCACATCACAGTCCCCTGCAGTGTTCGTGGACATGCAGGTCCCAGGGCTCCAGCCCCACCAGGATCAGGGAGGGCCCTGGACTCTGTAGTTTAACCAAGTCCTGATGACTCTTGTGCAGACGCTCACTGGTGAGCAACTGCTCCAGGGGACACAACCTTCTGCCCATTCGCGGCAGAGCCTGGGTTGCTGTGGCCCGTGGCTTGTGCGGATGCCGTGGGCCTCCTGACTCCTGGAATCTGGAGATCTGCTTCGTTGGATGGCTGTAGTATTTAGCACTTCAGGTCTGGCATGAAGAAGCCCTGGAAGGACGGCCACCTAGAGGAAACGTGATTCAGGAGGAGCACGCAGGGGCAGGGCGGGGAAGGGCTCCGCGTGGGTCACCCCTCTCTTCTCTGGCAGTCACCAACCCCCGCAGGGCTCTGTGCTGTGGCACTGCTCCTGGACGCTGGACCCTGTGCCTGATAAACACAGGCAAAAAGTCTCGTGCAGATGGAATCGCAGGCCCCAGGTGAATTACGGAGCAGATGGCATGGTCCCATCCACGTTCACACTGGTGGCTGCTGAAACCCTAGAAAGAGTGTAATTAGGAGACAAAGCACCCTGGCTCCTTAGACTCCTTTCTCTTGCAAAGTGATATGTCTCACCCTTTAAGAATGATTTTCCTCCCACGGAGGCTGTGTTTGTCTGAAACTTCCCTGATGGTTCCCAGCTTAAATTTAAGGCAGAAGATTGTACCAACTCTTGTGTGACCACGACCACCCACCACAAGCACGGTGTCCTTCTGGGTGAAAGGATTCAAGCTTTGCAAAGCACTTTTCCTTGTCCAAACTCTACAGAGGCACAGACAACCCCTCTCTCTCCCTCTTCCTTCCTTCCACAGATTTCTATCGTGCACCCACTGTGTGCACGTGGGCATCACAGAGCGAAGAGACCCAGCTCCCAGTGCCAGGTGGCCACACGGCATTGTCAGGGACAGACAAGCAGGAGATCAGAGCCACTGTCCTGGGGAGTGGGGCCTCGAGTGAGCCTGAGGTGAGCAGGAGGCTTGTAGGGAAGGAAGCTGAGCCACGATGGAATGTCTTTCCCACGCAGGGAGCCATGAGCAGCTCAGAGCATCTGGAGCCCGGGAGAAGCCTGGGCTGGAGGCAGCAAAGCATAGAAAGGCCACCGAGGCCAGAGCAGGAGAGGCTTCCCCACCTGCCAAGGTGTTTGGCTTTTCCTCCATTGGACCCTACAGTCTGGGAAGAGCGTCAGTGAGACGACAGCATGGCTACTTGTAAGAGCCTGCTCTGAGTTATGTTGGCAAAGGCATGACATAAAGCCAGAACTTAAAAGGGAAGCAGAGTGTAAAGGTTTGGAAAATGTGCAGCCTGGCCATGTGGTAGAGAAGCAGAGAACATTTTTAGAAGGAAAATTCAATGGTACTAAGAAGATTAACACAAAAGAATGGGATTATCAAGAGGTAAAGGCCCTGAAGGCATTGCAGAAGGCTCTGGGGCCAACTCTTCGATTTCAGGCCCAAAGATCTAGGGAGACAAAACGGTCTTGGGGAACTGGCTTGAGGAGCCCTCCACGGGCTCACTGCTCAGGGCCACCTGGGGAAACTGCTTCTAGCACCAGCTCCCTGGCTGCCTTGGCTGCTCCAACTTTGGCTAAATTGGCCCCAGGTGTGGCTGGACCTGAACCTTTTGGAAAATACAAGCCAGAAGCCTTGGTGGAGTTCACGTGGTGTTAGGTCTTCAGGCTCACAGAATGCCTGAGTTCAGAAGGCTTGGGAGCCTCCACCCAGATTTTAGAGGATGTATGGAAAAGTCTGGGGGCCCAGGGAGAGATCTCTCACAGGGGCAGAGTCACTGCAGAGAGGCTTCACTAGAGCAATGCCAAGTGGAAACGTGGGGTCGGAGATGCAGCAGAGAAACTCCATCAGCACCATGTCCAGTGGGGCCGTGAGAGCGGGACTGCCACGGAGACCCCAGGCCTGTGGAGCTACAGAGTGGAGTGACAGCCTGGGATTGCTGAGGTGTGACCTGCAACCAGGAAAGCCACAGGAGCAGAGCTGCCCAAGGACCTGGGGACCCAACCCCCACACCAGCGTGCAGAGGACATGGAACATGGACTCAAAGTCCATGATTCACCATCTTTGAGATTTAACGCCTGCCCTGCTGGGTTTTGGACTTGCTCAGAACCCAATACCCCTTTCTTTTGGCCTATGTGTCCCTTTTGGAATGGGAGTATGTACCCTATGTTTGTCCCACCACTGTATCATGGAAATAGATAAATTGTATTGATTTCACAGATGGGCCTTTGAACTTTGGACTCTTGAGTTGAAACAAGTTAAGACTGTGGGGATGAAATGATTGTATTTGCATGTGAAAAGGACATGAGTTTTGGGGGACCAGGGGCAGACCATGCCCAATTGTATTGATTAAAAATGGTGGTCAGGTGTATGGTTCTGAGGGCTTTAAAAGAAGAGCACATGGGAGTCTGTCTGTCTCTGCTTTCTCTGCTTCCAGCATCTTGCAATGTGAGACTCCTGGGTCACTGTTGCCACCACCAGATGGACTTTGTACTTCCCAGCCTCAGAAACTATAAGCAATAAATTTTGTTTTTCTTTATAAATTACCCAGTTCCAAGTATTCTGTTATAACAACACAAAACGGACTAAAACAGGGGCCCTGAGGCAGCCAGGCCAGTGGGTCTCTTGTGTAGGCCTGGCTAGGCCTGTCCTTAGGGGCAGTGGGGCCCTTAGCAGCAGATCTAGCCAGGGCAGCCCATAGTGGGCCAGGAAAGGCCAGGGGCACTCTTGGTGGGAGGGCAGGCCACGGGGGCTCTGGGGCAAGCCATTCACAGGAGGCCATTAGTGGCTGGGCAGGCCAGGCCAGGCCAGGGGGTCTCTTAGAGGCAAACCAGGCCAGGCCAGGCCAGGCCAGGCCAGGCCAGGCCAGGGGGGTCTCTTAGAGGCAGGCCAGGCCAGGCCAGGCCAGGGGGTCTCTTAGAGGCAGGCCAGGCCAGGCCAGGGGGTCTCTTAGAGGCAGGCCAGGCCAGGCCAGGAGTCCCTTAGCACCAAGCATGCCAAGGGGGCCCTAGGGCAGGCCATTTGAGGGGGCCCCTTAGTGGCAGATCAGGCCAGTGGGGAGCCCTTAGCAATGTTTTATCATTTGTGCTTGGCCAGAAAATTTTCTTTTTCATTAAAGTATCAAACATATTTATGAAATGTCTATTTGATTAATTATCCTTATTTTTGTAGTTTCTTCAGAATCTACATTTATGTTTACACTCCCACATTTGTGTATTTTTACACAAANTCTCTTAGAGGCAGGCCAGGCCAGGCCAGGGGGTCCCTTAGAGGCAGGCCCAGCCAGGCCGAGGGGCCCTTAGCACCAAAGATGCCAAGGGGGCCCTAGGGCAGGCCATTTGAGGGGGCCCCTTAGTGGCAGATCAGGCCAGTGGGGAGCCCTTAGCAATGTTTTATCATTTGTGCTTGGCCAGAAAATTTTCTTTTTCATTAAAGTATCAAACATATTTATGAAATGTCTATTTGATTAATTATCCTTATTTTTGTAGTTTCTTCAGAATCTACATTTATGTTTACACTCCCACATTTGTGTATTTTTACACAAATTTAGTTCATTAAAATAAACACTTAAAGTTATACATGGTTTTTGTTTGGTTCTTATTATTCAGATAAACAGCTCTCAGATTTGTTAGTCTGTCAATTCCGTCATTTCCACTCTCCTGATGACTTGATTTCATTCTTTTGCATTTAGTACGCCCATTCTCCTGTGAATCTTACGTTTGTTATTATTTTCTTACCTTCTTGTGATGAATAAGTAGTTTTAGAATATTTTTATTTATTTATTTTTCCTTTTTTTAATTTTTTCATGTCCGGCAACGGACCGCAACCCTCAGTGTCGCGCCCGTACCGGACCGGGACCGGCAACGGGATCGCAACCCTCGGTGCTGCGCCTGCCC
>NW_007729596.1:18062-21021 GCF_000696425.1 Galeopterus variegatus
GGTCCGCACCCCCCGGTGCTGCGCCCGCCCCTCGCTCAGCCAGTGAGCGGGAACCGGTCTGTATGTGGGATCCGAACCCTCAGCGGGAGCGCCGCCACGCTCCCAAGCGGCGCACTGTAGCAGTTTCCTTGGTGTTATCAGCACCACACTCTACCGAGTGGCCACCGGGCCGGCCCCAGTTTTAGAATATTTTGATATTTATTGTTTAATAATGACATAGAAGGGTGTGAGTTTGCTTTAGAAAAGAAATTTGACTTTATCTCCTTCATTTTAGCAATTTGAGTATGATGGACTTTAGTATGATTTTCTCCTCTTTTCTTTTTTATTCCCATTTGGGGTTTGCTGATCTAATTGGGATTCTTTAACCTGTGGATTGATGTATTATACCCATTTTGGAAACCCTCAGTCATTACACCTTCAGTCATGGCTTCTGCCCCCTTCTCTCTCCCCACCCTGTCCTGCTCTGAGTACAACTACACACACACGCAGTTGTAATGAGGCTCGTCCATCTCTGCTGCTTCTGTCTTCCTCAGGGAAGGCCCTTCAGAGATAATTGGATGGAAATTCTAGTAGGTCACTGGTCAAACATGAAAGACTGTGGCAAATGCACTTGTGACCTTGGAGGTCTCAGCTTGCTGCTTTAGCATCCATGCCCTGCAGCTTTCAAATGTGGCAAAAATCTTGAGGGACCAGTCAGCAGCCCTGTCCTTCTGGGGAAACATTATCTCCCAAGCACTATGAGATTTGGGGAGATTTTACCCTGACTTTTAGGAACCCTTGGCCTGGATCCTCAATCCTCCACGGTCATCCCCAGAACACAGACAATGTCCTGTGGAAAACACTGACCATGCCGGTGTTTCTTGAGTTGTGTGATCTCTCACACCAGCCCCAGCCCTGAGTGACCAACTGATACTTCCCTGGTTTCTCTGTCCCCTGCGTGGGCCAAGTGTGATCATCAGTCCCTGCTGAGAATTAGCAAAAACCCTGCCCTGGAAGTCTCCCTCTCTGAAATTCCAGTTCATGTAATTATTGTTTCCACAACTCTATTATGCCCTCTGGTTTACACAACGATACATGCTTTGCTTTTTTGTTCAATTAGACATCAGTCCTGAAGCTCCGTAATTTTTATAAAATGTAATATATATTTATGTAACTGGCCAGAGCCTGGGTGGCTCATAAACAACAGAAATTTATTGCTCACGGTTCTGGAGGCTGGAAGTCCGAGATCAAGGCGTGGCAGATTTGGTGTCTGGCAAGGACTCGCTCTCTGCTTCACAGGCAGTGCCTTCTCGCTGTGTCCTCACACAGCCAACAGGGAAAATGAGCTCCCTCAGCCTCCTTTATATGGGCACCAATCCCACCATGAGGGCCCCACCCTCATGACCTGGTCACCCCCCAAAGGTCCCACCTCCTAAGACTATCACCTTGGGGATTAGGTTTCAACATATGAAGTTTTGGGGACACAAACATTCAGATGGTAGCAGTTGTCCCTAAGGAAGTGTTCCAGGACAAGGGACAGGCCAGTGGGAGCTGTTTGGGGGCCAGGCTGTGGGATGCTGGCCCATCCCTCCTCCTGAGGCCTGGAGAGAGGGGCTTCTGTATTATCACACAATACAGGGGCAGCTGGTGCCAGAGTGGACTCCTTGCCTTTCTGAAGGGGTTCAGGAGGTTCTGAAAGCCTGGCCCCGTGACCTGGGTGCTGCTGGGGTCAGCCCTGGGCCCCCCTGAGAAGCCAACTCTTCTAGTGTGCAACTGGGGTTAGGTCAATGTTCACTGGGTGTTTGCCAGTGCCAGCTCTGTCCCAGATGCTGGCCATACCCAGGGGCAGGGGCATGTCTGCTGGGCTAACAATGCTGTCCCCAGTGCCTGGACAGATGTCCACATAGCATGAGCACAGCCAGGGCCACAGGCCGGACATTGAGAAGATTCTGGAGGACCTCTTTAAATAAGAGTACAAAATGTTTTTTTTAAAGTTCTAAATAAATTATAAGAGTGAGAAATCATAATACATTGCAAAGTTTAAAAAGCCATAGCAGAGGGAGGCCAGGAGGGCATCATGGGGCTTGACTCGTGCTGGGAGAACCTGTGGGTGCCTGTGACTTGCTTCACGTTAACTAAATAGAAAGTAAAAGGCCCTCTCCTCCCTATCTGCTGGGTGGGCGTGGTGGCCATGGTGATGGTGGCGATGGTGGCAGCGGGTTCCTCAGCTGTTGGGCTGGTCTCGGAGCTGGGGCTTCTTGAGCTACTGTCCTTTGAGCCCCTGCCTCTGGGCCTCAGCTCAAGGTGGCAGCTGAGGCTTCTCGTGCATGAAGGGCTGAGGCTGCAGGGCCCCCAGCAGATGCTGCTTGAACTCCTGGCCAGACTGATGCAGCCAGATGTGCGACCCCATGGGCCAGGTCCTGGTCAAGGCCAGGAAGAGGCGGCCCAGGAAGCCGACCTGCCAGCCCGGCCTTCCCAGCCCTGAGCACTGGGATGGACTCGTGCGTCACCCCTGAGGCAGGGGGGCCATCCTGGTGCAGGCCACAGACTTGTTTGACCCCCTGGTAGAAGATCCTGACATGACACGGAGCAGAGCTGTGCCAGCGTGCTGAGTGGCCTCTTGCCATGGGTGTTACTGATGTGACACATGCTGACGGTGCTCAGCATCAGCCGGGGTCTGAGTGATGAGGAGCGAGAAGAGGTAACACACTCATGGTCAAGGGCTTTCAAGATGCTGCCAAGAAAGGAGGGACTAAAGTGACCAGTGGACAAGGCGGTCAGCCCCTGGGCCATCATCAGCGGAGCTGCCATGTGGTGCATCAGCCACGTGAATTCATAATGCCTGATGGTGCTGTTGCTGGGGACGTGCTTGTGTTAACCAAGCCCTTAGGAACCCAGGTTGTGGTCAGTGTCCACCGATGACAGATGGTCCTGGATGAAATGGAATAAGGTGGAGATGGTGGTCTCCAGGAAGAGGTGG
>NW_007729596.1:21695-23384 GCF_000696425.1 Galeopterus variegatus
TGCTGGGGACGTGCTTGTGTTAACCAAGCCCTTAGGAACCCAGGTTGTGGTCAGTGTCCACCGATGATGGATCATCCTGGATGAAATGGAATAGGTGGAGACGGTGGTCTCCAGGGAAGAGGTGGAGCTGGCCTCTCGGAGGTCCCTAAGCAGAGCTGCTGCTGGATGAATGCACGCATCGAATGCCCATGCGGCCGTAGATGTCACAGGCTTTGGCATTCTAGGAAACTCTCAGAACCTGGCGAAACAACAAAGAAATGAGGTGTTCCTTGTCATTCATGACCTGCTGATCCTTGCCAGGATGGCTGCCATCGGAAGGCCAGGATGCTTTGGACTTCTTGAAGGAAACTCAGCCAAAACTTCTGGGAATTACTGACTCATCTGCCAAGAGACCAGGTGGCTCGTGTTTGCTCTGAAATTGAATCTTCCGAGTATGGAGAGGGTCACCCAGCACGGGCTGTGGGCATTGTGGAAAGGAAGCCGGACAGCCCAGATCCTTGACAATCCTCGAATCACACAGGTCCTACCACTGGGGCCACCGCTACGGCTCTTTCTTCTGATAGTCCAGCACCTCCTGTCAGCCTAGCTCGTGAGATGGAATAGCCGAGGTTGTTTGGACCTGAGAGCCTTTGCACACGACTGTGAACGATTCTCAAGAGCTGACTTCAAGAAATTTCCAGAGAAGGCCGCATGCATGGTGCTTCCAGCTGCCCTTTCTAGGTGGATTGAATCAGCCCATCAAATGCTGCCTCCGCACATTCCAAGGCCAGAAGTAACATCTGGATTTTGGGGGGTGTTTGCTCATCTCTTGGGCAGGAGTGGAAAACCCTGTTTCCTCCATCCAAAGCAAGGTGAGGCTGTTCCAGTATGAGGGATTTTTCTTTGCACTGGATGATTCCTTTCTGCCCAGGGAATGAGATTATTTGTTAAAACTACACACACACACAAAATGGCAAAATGAAAAAAACTTAGACCAGAAGCAACTGAGTTTGGACCAATACGGTTGATAAATCTAAATTGTCAAGAAAGATCTTAGGTTGCAATGTCAAATCCTTTATTAGGTTTTTCTGAAGTACTGGCTCTTTCCTGCTATGAACAAGAATTGAGCAGTTTGTCCAATGACTGGGAAAGGAGCACCTGCCACGGTCCGACGCGATCTCTGCTAGCGATGTCTCTCCCTCTAAACCCCTTCAAGTTCTGCAAGAGGCAGAGCAGGCCCCAGAGCCCAGGTCCTGGTGGTCATTAAGATGTTCAATCTCGTGCTGAATATTCCTGGTGACTTAATCAATAAAGACTGATTTCTAGCTAAATAAATAAAAGGGACTTTGTTGGAAAATAAATGAATAAATAAAAAATGAAAGCTCTGCAGGCCGTAACATCATAGGGTATAGGAAGACGGTGCAGGCTTTATCTATTAGTCGGCCGATGTCTCTGCGGGGCTTTTATGCAAATGGCTTCTGGCCCCGCCACTTCTGCCTCTGTTGCTGCCTTTGCTCAGGTGCTTCCAGAGCTGGGCTTGGTGGGGACTGTCAGTCCGTGGCACAATCCAGTGAGCGCTGCAGCCTCGGGGCGCCCAGTGAGGAGCATGGTGGCCAGCAGGGGCCCTGGGAGCCATCTCAAGGTGGCTCTATGTGGAAGGGACTGTTACCGCATAAATACAGACTGCCAAACCCAAACCCAAGTGTCCCC
>NW_007729596.1:24003-27101 GCF_000696425.1 Galeopterus variegatus
GAGCTGGGCTTGGTGGGGACTGTCAGTCCGTGGCACAATCCAGTGAGCGCTGCAGCCTCGGGGCGCCCAGTGAGGAGCATGGTGGCCAGCAGGGGCCCTGGGAGCCATCTCAAGGTGGCTCTATGTGGAAGGGACTGTTACCGCATAAATACAGACTGCCAAACCCAAACCCAAGTGTCCCCATGGCTGTATGTGGAAGGGACTGTTACCGCATAAATACAGACTGCCAAACCCAAACCCAAGTGTCCCCACCTCAACATCCCGCTAGCCACATCCCAAGGCACCTTCAGTGACCCACCCCACATGGAGGGAAGTGTTCTGGAGGTGAGTATGGTCAGGATTTCTCATGTCTGCAAACTTTACCAAAACCTCTGACCGTGAGCATTCATAGGCTCCTTCCAGAGTCTTGATGGGACCCATGGAAACCAGCGTCCCAGAAACTTCAGCTTACTTAGCTTTACTGTCGAGCCACATCGGTAAGTATTTGTTGTAAGTATTTGTTGAACTGAGTAAAAGACACAGGCCCAGCCCTTGAAGAGCTCACGTCAAAGGGCAGAGACCCAACCTGAGGACCCCGGGCATCTTGTCCAACCTGGATTCCTAAGTCCACCTGAGGGTCGCCTGAGCAGCGGGGACCCTGGAGCTGACCTACCCAGGGCACGTCTTCACACTAAGATGCCTGGGGCCAAAGGCTTCCAGCTGAGAGCAGGACCTCCGTCCCTCCTTTCCGGAGCAGTGTGGCAGTTATAAAAGGGGGTGGCGCTGGTCTGTTCAGAGACTTGGTGGAGTCTGGAGGCCCAGATTCCTGAGCTCTGATTGGAAACCAGAGCCCTGTGGGACAGGAAAGGTTTTTCATGGACTCCTGGGGTGGGTGTGGGAGCCAAGATCCTTGTGCAGGTGGCAACCATGATTTAACATGCAGCAGGGATGGGAGGAGGGAGTGGATGGGTCGGGTCAGGCTGAGAGAGTGGAGCCGCCGGTCCATGCAGCAGACTTTCCCTCCAGCAGGAGGCTCTGCCTGTGTGGTCCAGTGGTCTGAGCTGCAGGCCGGCAGCAATTTCAGGCACTTCTTTAGAAATCAACATGCTTCCTCCCAGGAGGGAGGTGGCCCTGAATGTTTTCTTTGGTTTTGTGCTGTTCTCTGGGGGCCCAGAGCCCAGACTGCATTGGTGTGCTTACCCTGCCCCCCTACCCTGGCCTGGGCTCACCCGCCCCACCCCACGTCACAGCTCTGCATGGTGAGGCCTCATCTTCCCTGGGGATTCTGGTGGGCCGTGGAGCCTGGGCTATGTCTGCCACCTGCACACATTGCTCCAGCCTGGCTGTGCCAGCTTCTTGTGGAGCCACAGGTGACCTGCACCATCTGGCACCTGGCTGTGCCGCCTGGTTGCTGCTGGGCCTTGGACTCCCCTGTGCTCTGGTCACACGACCGCTGGTCAGGGAAGTCTGCTCAGTGCCCAGGAGCAGCACCCTGCGGGGCAAAGTAAGTGATAATACTGTCAAGGACCCAGTGTCACGTGTTCTGTGCATTGAAGCCACAGTGAGAGCAGTATCCACCCAGCGCACACGCCTGCCATGAGGGGCAATGTACAGGCATCCTGGACGCCCTAGTCTCCCACTTGGAGACGTGTTCATGTGGCGGCCTTGTAACCCAGGATCTCGGTTCTCCTGAATGTCCAGGCACTCGTGCTGCTCAAAGGTCTGAGGCAGGAAGAGAGGTGGCCGTAACCCTTTGCTCTGAGCTTCTGTTCTTGCAGAACTTGTAAACCATGACGTACTAGACGGCCCTCAAAATGTCTCGGCTGAAACTGAAATACAGGCCCCAGAGATGAACTTTGGTGAATCTTCACCCAAGGAGGAGCCCGGATCTCCACACCCATGTGGCCCTGTTTTATATCATGGGTCATCTGTGATAGGAATTTTCAATTTGTCATCTTTAGACTGTAACCTGTACTAGCCAAGGGCTCAGGGTTTAGCCTGTGTGACAACCTCCTGAAGTCCCGCTGCTGCCCAAAGGCCACATTCCTTCGCTGGCTCAAATGTAACTTTGGCTTCAGGACTGACCAGTGACTACATCCCATAGTTGACCACTCCAAGTTGAACCAGCTGGCACCCTTCATTTACGTGAGGGCCTCAGCAAGGACCTGGAGGGGGTTAGGCAGGAACTCTGGCTATGGAAGACGACCCCTTTCCCTTGTCCAGGGAGACACTGCTTTGGGGGCGATCCCCAGTGTTCTCCTTGCAGGTAATAAAGCCTTTTCCTCCCTCCCTGGTCATGATGGGTTTTGTGCTCTCCAGGGGGTGGGCCCCCGCTGTCCAGTAACCACCTCAATCCTCGGGGATCACTAGCCGACTGTGGAAGTCCTTGGCTGGGCTCAGGTAGAACTCCACCAGGTAAGGGACAATGGCCACTCTCCAAACAGGTTCCACTCCTGTTTCTCAGGAGGAGCTGGCTCTGGGCCTGTCACTGGTCATGAGAAGGGGCTCCCGACCTCTCAGCTGAGGCATCTGGGGACAACCAGGCTGATCACAACGTCAGCTTAGAAGCTGAGAAGGGCTTCCCAGCTCCCAAATAAACCAGGGTTCAGCCTCTTTAGGAACTAAGTCTTAAATCCTCTTTAGCATTTCAGTTCTTTGCCCCTCCCCCAGACTTAGTTCCCCACCTTTAGGGGATTTTCTGGTCACATGCTGACTGAGCTGCTATTTCATAAAACCCCAAATCCAAATCGGGGTTCAGCCTCTTTAGGAACTAAGTCTTAAATCCTCTTCAGCATTTCAGTTCTTTGCACCTCCCCCAGACTTAGTTCCCCACCTTTAGGTGATTTTCTGGTCACATGCTGACTGAGCTGCTATTTCATAAAACCCCAAATCCAAATCCCAAAGGAAAGTATCCTGAAAATCTTGATTCTGTAATGAGCTTGGTCTGGTACTTTCACTTCATGCAGATCAACTGCTGAGAAAGGAGGTAAGAGCTGTGCCTTTGTGAGCAGCTCCGGATGTGCATGGAGCTGTGACTCATGCCTTTCCCAGCTCGGCGGTGCCTTTGTGAGCAGCTCCGGATGTGCATGGAGCTGTGACTCATGAGCCCTGGGTGTGGC
>NW_007729596.1:27567-29109 GCF_000696425.1 Galeopterus variegatus
CTGGTCACATGCTGACTGAGCTGCTATTTCATAAAACCCCAAATCCAAATCCCAAAGGAAAGTATCCTGAAAATCTTGATTCTGTAATGAGCTTGGTCTGGTACTTTCACTTCATGCAGATCAACTGCTGAGAAAGGAGGTAAGAGCTGTCCTTTCCCAGCTCGGCGGTGCCTTTGTGAGCAGCTCCGGATGTGCATGGAGCTGTGACTCATGAGCCCTGGGTGTGGCCTGGCAAGGGCACCGCCCAGAGCCGAGGTGTGGGAGGAGGAAACACACTCAGTCTGAAGCTGGCCGTGACCTCGTTACCTTCCAATCCGCCCTGGCCACTGCTGGGGATTGCCATTTGTGCCCTGCAGGAGCCCAAGGGAAAGTGCGGTCCCTGAGGACCCCAGCTGGCCGGTCTGGAAATGTCTGGGCCTGCAGCCTGCACAGGGCCTGGAGAGGAAGGCACCGGCGCTGGGTTTTCTTTGTCAGCATGTGCCCCATGCATGTTTTTCTGTGCTGCAGTGGAAATCGGAGCTGCCATGGCCTTGCCATCCTTGTAGGGAGCAGCACGTGTGGGGCAGTGCGGGGAGTTTCACCTGAGATGCAGACTCCAGACGCAGGTGACTTCTGCGGGGCCTTCTGAAGATGCTGCTGCTCCTGCATATAATGTGGGACCCTTTTCTGGTGATTTTCAAGGCATCACAGAGAATAGTATAAGTACCAAAAAGACTAGAGTTGGGAAAAGGAAAATACAGTAGGTCCTAAGAAACTGTCGGTCTGCTTGAAATTGCTTCCCAAAAGCTCCTGGGACAGATGGTTGACCTTAGGATTTGTGACCACGAGGAAGAGGGTACGGAGATTGCCGGGCACCTGCGCCAGGTCGGAGAGAGCAGCCCGTTCCAAACTCACCCTTTCCTTGTTTAGATAGAGATGCTCAGTGAATCCTCAGAAAAACCCCACAGGGAACAGTTAAACTTTTTTTCATAAGGTATTTGACATAAAATCCTATATATGAAAAAGAGAAATACGGGCTGTGTGGTAGCACACTTGGACAAGTTGGACACTTACATGTATTTATCATTTTTTATTCCTATATTTATCATTACACAATGTGATCATTTTTTGTGGCCATTTACCAATTTCCTGTTAATCCGCCTTCCCCCTCCCCCTTTACCACTTCTGGTGGCCTCAGTTCTATTCTCTCCTTTTGAAAGTTCAATGAATTATTGTTATTGTTGTATTTTTCTTTTTTGTTGTTGTTTATCTGTTTATTTTTAATTTTTTCAGCTCCTACTTATGACTGAGATCATGCAGTATTTCTCTTTCTGTACTTGGCTTATTGCACTTCACATAATTTTCTCCAAGTTTATTCATGTTGCTGCAAATAGCAGAATTTCATTCCTCTTTATGGCAGAATAGTACTCCATACTACAGAGCAGTATTCCAAATGTGTGTATATGCCCCGTCTTCCTTATCCAGTCATCTGTTGATGGACAGGTTGGTTCCCACTCTTGGCTACTGTAAATAGAGCTGTGATGAACATGGGAGTGCAGGTGT
>NW_007729596.1:29941-39804 GCF_000696425.1 Galeopterus variegatus
TCTTTGTATATTCTGGATATTAATTGTTTGTCAGATGCATAGTTTGTGAATATTTTCTCCCATTCCATAGGTTGTCATTTTGCTCTGTTAATTGTTTCTTTTGTGGCCCAGAAGCTTTTTAGTTTGATATAATCTCACTTGTTTATTTTTTCTTTTGTTGCCTGTGCTTGTGGGGTCTTATTCATAACGTCTATGTCAAGCCCAACTTCCTGAAGTATTTCCCCTATGTTTTCTTTTGTAGTTTTATAGTTTTGAGTCTTATATATGTCTTTAATCCATTTTCAGTTGATTTTGATATATGTGAGACCTAAAACTCTTAAAAGAAAATATAGGGCAAAATCTTTATAACATTGAATTTGGCAGTGATTTCTTGGGTATGACACAAAAGTCACAGGCAACAAACAAAAGAGAAAAAGAGACAAATTGGACTCCATGAAAATTTTAAAAAACTATGCATCAAAAGACACTATCAGTAGAATCATAGGCAATGGACATGATGGGAGAAAATATTTGCAAATCGTGTATCTGATAAGGGATTAATTAATTAATATCCAGAAAACCCCTAAAACTCAACAACAACAACAACAACAAAACACACAAATGATCTGATTCAAAAACTGGCAAAGCTCTTGAATTGACATTTCTCCAGAGAAGACATACAAATGACCAATAAGCACGTAAAGATGCTCAATGTCACTAATCATTGAAGAAACGCCAATCAAAACCTCAATGAGGGCCGGCCTGGTGGTGCACTCGGTAGAGTGCGGTGCTTGGGAGTGCGGCGGCGCTCCCGCCGTGGGTTCGGATCCCATATAGAGACCGGTCCGCTCACTGGTTGAGCGCGGTGTGGCCACGACACTGAGGGTTGCGGTCCCGTTACCGGTCACGAAAAAAGACAAAAAGGAAAAAAAAAATCCTCAATGAGATGCCACCTCTCACCCATGAGGATAGCCACTGTATATAAAAACAAACAAAAAACCCCAGAAAATAACAAGCGTCGGTGAGGATGTGGAGAAATTGGAACGCTTGTGCCTGCTGATGGGGATGTGAAATGATACAGCCTCTGTCAAAATCAGTGTGGCAGTTTCTCAAAAAATTAAAATAGAATTACCATATGATCCAGCACTGTCACTGCTGGGTACACTCCCCAAAGAACTGAAAGGATCTCGAAGAACTATTCATACCCTATGTTTATAGCACCGTTACTCACAAACAGCCAAAAGGGCAGAAGCAACCATCGTGTCCATTGACAGATGAATGGAGAAGCCACATGTGGTGCCTGCATCCCATGGAATACGATCAGCCTCGGAAAAGAAGGAAGTTCTGACACATGCTGCAACGTGGAAAGGCATTGAGGACATTGTGCTAAGTGAATTAAACCAGTTACAAAAAGACAGTATTGTATGAAACCACTTACATGAGGTACCTAGAATAGGTAAATTCATAGAGACAGAAGATGGAATAGTGGTTACCAGGGACTTGGAGAAAAGAATGGAGAGTTTCTGTTTAATGGGGACAGAGTTTCAGTTTCACATGATGAAAAAGCTCTGGAGATGGGTGCTGTTGTTTGTACAACAAAGTTACTGAATTCTACACTAAAAATGGTTAAAATGATATACTTTGTTACGTATACTTTATCACAACAACAAAAAATCACTTGCATTTTACAAGTTAACACCAATCCTTACAGAGTTTTAAGTTTCTTAATCAATGGCTCAACAGAGGCACATAGCTCTAGAGCAGTGTTTCTCAAGCTCGGCACTACTGATATTTGGGACCAGATAATTACTTGTCATGGGCATTTTCCTGTGCCTTATAGGGTATTTAGTAGCACGTCGGCACTCTTCTCGTTAGATGACAGTAGCAACCCTACCCTCAGCTGTGACAACCAAAAATGTCTCCAGACATTGCCAAATTCTCCCTGGATACAAAATTACCACCAGTTGAGAAAGACTCGTAAGAGTTCTGGGAATCCTGACTCAATCCCTGATCCTGACAGTTGTCTGAGCTGTATCAGCTTGGAAGTCCAGAGTCACACATCTGTCCCTCGAGGTATCAATAGTTAGAGGCGTCCGGTGCAGTCCTTTCCACCAACACCCCGAGACAGCCCTGCTTTGCTGCAGATTAACCTTCTAGAGTCTGAAGCTTAGAGAAGAGCCAGTCTCACCTCAAGGAACCAGTTTCCTTCCTAATGTGCATGAAATATTTTAAAAAATCAATTGAGCTCTTGGGCCGGCCCGGTGGCGCACTGGGGAGTGTGCCGCTTGGGAGCGCGGCGGCGCTCCCGCCGAGGGTTCGGATCCCATGTGGAGACTGGTTCCTGCTCACTGGCTGAGCACGGTGCGGGTGCGACACCGAGGGTTGCAATCCCGTTACCGGTCAGTAAAAAAGACAAAAAGAAAAAAAAAAAATCAATTGAGCTCTTAAATAGACAGACAAACAAGATTATTAACCCAGTTCTTTCTTGCATCTCATGTGGCAGAGAACAGGCCCTGTCATCGTGCTATAAGATCACAGAGGGGTTAGAACATAAAGCCAGGACCCTAATCATCGCTGCCACCACTGGGGAGTGACTTCCTGAACTTACTGAACAGAACCAGAAACAAACTTGTCTAAGGACCAGAAACAGAAACAAAAATCATGGGATGGTGTGGGAGGGGGCAGAGTCCAGGAAGATAAATTCTGTGACCGCTTGGGATCCACCCCAGGATCCAAGAAAAGATGGTCCTGGATTCACTGACCTGAGAAGTGCACTTATTTCTTTTTTTTTCTTTTTTTTTTTTTTCTTTTTGTCTTTTTTCGTGACCGGCAATGGATCGCAACCCTCAGTGTCGCGCCCGTACCGGACCGGGACCGGCAACGGGATCGCAACCCTCGGTGTTGTGCCCACACCTCTCTCAGCCAGTGAGCGGAAGGTCTGTATGTGGGATCCGAACCCTCGGTGGGAGCGCCGCCATGCTCCCAAGCGGCGCACTGTAGCAGTGCGCCACCGGGCCGGCCCAGAAGTGCACTTATTTCATCAATGAAGTTTATTGGGTTCTGGAAATTGAGTCCTCTTGGACGTCCCAATGGGATCTCCAAAACCATCAAATTATATACGTATATATGAAGGTACTTCAAAAAACTTCATGGAAGCTTTTTGTATTTGTATTATCTTTTAATTTCATTTTTCCATGAACTTTTTATTTATTTATTTTTTTAAAGATGACCGGTAAGGGGATCTTAACCCTCGACTTGGTGTTGTCAGCACCACGCTCAGCCAGTGAGCGAACCGGCCATCCCTATATGGGATCCGAACCCGGGGCCTTGGTGTTATCAGCACCGCACTCTCCCGAGTGAGCCACGGGCCGGCCCTTCCATGAGCTTTTTGAGGTACTCTCATACTATGGGCTGAACTGCATGTTGAAACCCTAACCTCCAGTGTGAATGTGTCTGGAGAGGGCTGTGAGGAGGTGTTAAAGATTAAATGAGGTCATAAGTGTGGGGTCTTGATCCCATAGGGCTGCACCCTCATAAGAAGAGGAAGTGGCATCAGAACTCTCTCTCCACCACATGAGGACACAGTGAGACAGGGGCCTTCCGCAGGCTGAGAAGAAAATCCTGAACCAGAAACAAACCCTCTGGCACCTTGGTCCTGGATTTCCAGCCTCCTGAACTGTGAGAAATAAATCTCTGTTGTTCAAGCCACCCAGTCTATGACATATTGTTATGGTAGCCAAGCAGACTAATGCAGTGTAATTCCCCCAAAAGTATCAGCATGACTCTCCTGCAAATACAGAAAGATTTATCTTAACCCATCGGTGAGGGGATCAGCCTGGAGGTAAAGCTGGGTCTCTGCTAGATTTTAAGTGTGTGACCTACGTCAGCTCCACATTTGCTCACTACTCACGTGTTCCTTCATGTCCTGAGACCTGGCTTTTATCCCATCACGTTATTAAAGCCTCAGCTTGACGCTCCCCATCGAGCCCTTCCATTGCGAGCTCCACTTTTTTTTCATGTCTCACTCTTCTGATTCACGGTGCACTAGTCACACCGTTCATTTGCAGTTAGAAGACGTGACCCGCTTCTCTGCCCGCCCCTCTGCCCACACCTGTTCTTTGTCATTGTCCCGCCCAACCTGGAGGCCTCCCAAGGGCAGGGCCATCGTGCTGTGGGCTCCAGTGTGGGGAGCTAAGTAAATGCAGACGCATTTCTAGTGACTTCATAAACGGCGATGTATCCAGTCCTCACAGGGACCGCTGCCAGGTCTGTTTTATGCTGAGTGACACTGAAGCACAGAGAAGTTAAGTTACTTGACGAGGGTCACACAGCAGCAAAGCCAAGGCTCAGATTCGTGCAGTCTGGCCCCACAGCGTGCTGCCTCCGCCTCCTCCCTGCTCTGCCCCTTACTCCTCAGCCAGCGTCCTTTGGTCGTAACCCTCCCTCTGCACAGCATGAGTTTCAACCCTGGAGTCAGCCCCACCCGAGCTCCACCTCCATCTCTGCTACTTACTAGCTGTGTAATCTCGGTCAAGTTATTTATTAGGTCTAGTCCTCAGTTTCCTCACCTGTAAGAAAGGCTTCATTCTATTTCACAGACTTGCTGTGAGAACTAGTTGAGCTGATGTGGGTAAAATGCCTGACGTGCAGGAGGCACTCCATACCAGTCCTAGTAGGTGTCTCATTACATACTGTTCATCTTGGGACTACAGGAACAATCTTTTCCTGAGACCCATAAGCCAGCATAGGGGGACGGGGTTACTGCAGGCAAATGTTTTGTGTGTACATTTATTTTATCTAGGGAGAGAGTCCATAGCTTTTATCATATTCTCAAGAGAGTATGGGATCCCCAAAAGTTGAGACCCACTGAACTTCAAATGAACCTAGAGGCTGAGAGCTGGGTCTTTCACATTTCCTGCCCCCGCATGTAGGGGCACACAGCTGTCTCCCACTCCTGTGCATGGGATTGCATCCCCACCGGAACCCAGCAGCTCTGCAAGGCAGGACAGTGGGACTCTGGTGCTGCCAGCCTGTCTCCATTCCACACAAAGATGCCCACTGCGAAAAGATTTCCTGTATCACTTCTGTTGTCGAAAAGCACTATTTCAAAGCTGAGTATTCCAAATGCCCTGTTGGGAAAAGTTACTGACTCCGTTCCTCAAACTGCACCATGATGTCTACTGTTGACCACACGGGGCGGCGGGGACACTGCTCATGTGGCAGGTCCATTCTAACCTTCTCTGCCCTTGAGTACTTAAAATAATAGCAGCTACCACGTAAAGAATGAAACACAAAATTTATTTTTATTTTTACCCATGGCTTGTGGTTTGTTTATTCCTTTCCTCAATTCAAAAAGGATTTAAGCATATTTAAACACTGATTTCCAATTAAAATACTTACGACATCTTACCTTCCTATGTGAGATCTGTATAGTTTTATATTATACACCTGCAAGTCTCATGGAATTAAAAAAATGCTAACCTTTTACATTCATCCTGGAGAATTAATAGCATTTTTGGAACAGGTGAAAAAGGATTTAAGTAAGCTTCCAGAAATACACATAATACAAGAGGACAAAAATCGGTACAAGTAGGAATTGGGACAAGAAAAAAATAAGGGTAAAAAGAGAATGAAGCTGTGGTAGGTTAGTGCACAGAAGCGGGCCGTAGACCTGGCCCTGCACGTTCCAGCAGTCAAAGCAAAAGAAAAACACTGAACTTGCAGTGTCCAAAAGGTAAAAAGCAAGCCAGCTTGTCAATAAAGGGCCACAACAAATTTGTCCTATGGGCTTCACGAAGGGGATAGTGGGGGAAGTGGTGGCCTGGCTCAAGGCATCCCCTCAGCATGGATTTCAGAGGGTTTCATCTGGCTGTTTCTGGTAGCGTGCCTCAGTGAGGCCAATGGCCCGACAGCAAGAGCAGTTCAGAAGAGGCAATTCTGCAAGGGGCCAGAGCACGGCTCTCACAGTTCAGTGCTTTCTGATGGACTGGCTAGAATGCAAGAGAAATGTAGAATTTGGAATATTTAGAGCAACGGGGCAAGTGTGCATCCACTGGGCAATCCTCCATGAAAGTGTTTCCTTGCTTCCAATGTGACAGAGCTGGAGACTGTCCTCTCTGGTACAGAGGCTGGAGTGCAGACACTCTGTGCTGCTGCCATGACTGCACAGAGAACGTCCATCCTCTCATGACAAGTATGAAGCCTCGTAAAAGATCGGCCCCCTGATCTGCAGGGGGCTGGGCTGATGGAGAACATGCAGATGGGACCACGAATTTCCTCAGAGATGCAAATGTCTAGGCAGCCAGGTGTCCCCAGCGCAGCTGAAGGGGACTGCACAGAGAACCCACGGCCGGCAGATTGCCATGGTAATCACGCTGCTCTTCTGCAGCTGATGGCTTATTATCTAGTAGTCAAGGTAACGGGGAGACGGTTCCTTCTTTGTTAGATAGATCCAAGACTGGGAAAGTCAGGGAAGGGGGACTGTCCTGGAGGGAGACAGAGAGGGAGGGAGTGGTGGGACAGAGAGAGAGAGGCAGAGGGAGGGTGGGTGTAGAACTCACCTTGTCCAGGAAAGACACTAGGGGAAAAGGCCGTGGGGGGGAGGAAGGGCAGAGCCATAGGGGGCTGGGGGGCCTTTGCCTGACGGAGAACGGGTCAGTCCTGGGGCCGAGCTGCCTTTCAGGAGGAGCTCAGCCGGAGCTCGTGGTCAGAGACTGTGGCCAGTGGGTCCTGGCACAGAACTTGTCTTTGCATCTCCTAGGTGAAGGCCTTAGGGCAGTTCTCCTGGGGGTCCAGAAGACCCAGGCAGGTGGGAGTCCTGGTAACCGTGGAGCGGATGGCACTCTCTGCCCCACAACCTCTTCTCGTTCACAGGGATCCAGGCCCCCCAGGCCGTGGAGTTGACCCAGTCTTCTTGGTAGGAACTCAAGTTAAATACGTTTGATTTTGATCTTTTTCTGCAGCAGGTATGGCCTTCAGAAATAAGGTTATGACTGCCGGGAATAATCCTGTAAAACAAATGCACACTGAAGATCTTGTCCCTGTGTAATTTTTCTACATGATAATTCCTGGCTGTGTCCATTGCAGACAAGAGGGGGGAAAGGGCAGTTACCCAGTACCCAGCTGTGTGTGAGATTTGTTTGCTTTTCTAAGTCCTTTCTTCCCCCATCTCATTTAGGCATCTGGATCAGCCCGGGAGCCCTGCCAGCCCCCTCCTGGCCTCGGGCGTGGTCCCCCAACAGCCATGGACTCGGAAGCCCCGTGGGTGCCGTGGCTGTTAGGCCTGCCCTGGCTGCAGACTCTCTGTTTTAGGTTTTGGTCTTTTCTCTCTGCAGGTCCAAGAAGTCACTTGATGCTTGTGACTGTGTTCCTATTTGGGACACTGCTGGTCAGCCCCAACCAAGGGCATAAGGGAGGGACATGTGAGACACTGTCTGATAGACAGGACTCACCCTGGTGACTGGTTGCATGTGGGGTGCCTGGTCTCAGAGATGAGCTGACGTTCTGACCCTGTGACTGCAAGAATGGAAATGCCATCTACGGAAATTGGGAACACAGAAGCAAGGGGAGAGGGGGACGGTGGGACAGACAAGAAAAAGGTAGGAATGTACCCCGAGCAGCAGGCGTTGCAAGCCATGCACATGGAGGCAATGGCCAGTAAGTTGCAAGAGCGGTCTGCACCTCCAGAGAGGGGCCACTCATGGAGATATTGGTGCCACAGTATAAAGAGGTGACTGCTGCCATGTGTCCACCTGTGCAGAAACAGGATGGGACGGCCACTGAGGGAGTGCCAGAGGCTTGGGGGAGGGCTCGGGAGGTGGGAGAGGAGGACCTCAGCCTGTGGAGCTCCTGTCCCTGTGGGGCCCCCGATCCATGGCTGGCCAGACGTAGTCACTAGCAGGCTTTCTCAGGTTGAACCTGTACTCCAGCGTAGCAAACATATATTATTGTTGTACCATCTTCCAGGAGCCCAGCACCAGATCTTCCTGTCTACTGGCTTCTGGTGTCCACCACTGGGGCCCTCCAGAGCTGCCTCCATGCACGGTTCCCTCTACCAAAGCTGGGGCAGGGGGAGAGCCTGCAGCCTGGCCTCTGGGTCCCCTTGGTGTCTGCCCATTTCCCACCCTGTCCATTTCTTCTGTGAGCCCCTCAGGCCATTCCTAGAAGTTCCCTCTTGCTTAAGAAACCCGTCCCAAGTCTGAAACATTTGCCAAAGCTCAATCTGGTCACCTCTGCTTGTTGGTCCTAATTCCACCCGCAGAACACGATGCCAGCGTGCACATGGGACAGTGTTCTAGTGCTGTACCAACAGAGGATGCTTCAGAGGGAGGGTTCACTCCTCTGACGTAGAAACACAACTTTAAAGATGCTGTGTGTGACTCTTAGAGTCCTTAACAACCGTCCTTCACTTTGGAGAGCTATGTCACTGAGGGGGTCCCCACAAGTGCTGTTATGCTTGGCCTTTCCCATCCCGTTCTTGTTGTTTAAGACAAACAGATGGGCATGTGCTCTCTGCTCCTCCCTGTTCCGTGTGGTTCTCCGGGCTGTCAGTCCGTCCCAGCCTCCCACCCTATCTCCATCTGCAGGGACGGGCATGTGACCTGGGCTTGGCCAGCCCTATCACTTGTACCCCAAGCTGAGCCTGTGACTGAAGAACCCTTCCCTGTAATCAGAATGCCAGCTGCAGATGCTCAGTGAAGGCGACACGTTTGGGGCGACGAGTGGCACTTTCTCCGGTGGCAGCAGGGCAGCCCTCAGCAGGAAGGCCGAGCTCCAAGACTGGGAGAAAGAAAGAGTTCCAATGACATTGATTGAACCCCTGGGTCTAGCTCTGCCTGAGCCAGTAGACACCCTTTCTGTAAAGCTATTTTGAATGTTTTTTTTGTCACTTCCCAGTGGATAAGTCCTGACATAAACACACCTTTAAAAACTGAAATGAAAGAAATACATTTTAATTATGGAAAAGAGGAACAAGTAAAAAAAAAATCATTCCTCATCCTATTTTTTAGTTACACAAAAGTGGTATCGTACCGTCTATTTCCTCGTGTGTGTGGATGAGCCGTGCATTGTAAAACACCCCAGCATTCCTCCACCCAGATGCAGGCCCCTCTGCAATGTGAGGGCGCCCCTCCTCTCATGCACAGGTGGAGCCCTCTCCCAAGACTCAGCCTGGCGACTTAGCCAGACGTTAGAAGGGGGCAGGTGCATATGGCGTTGATGCCAGTCTAGCCTTCTGGAGGGTGCCACCTGGTCAGCCCAGCCCCCAGCCAGCACCACTGCCAGGCACGTGAGGAAGCCCCCTGGACCCTCCCAGCCCAGCTCCTTCTCCAACCCAACGCCCCCGTGGAGGAACTGTCCGCTGACTCTGGATCCCAGCCGTTCATGTTTTGGAATGAATCGTGCTGCAAAACCTACCCCAACTGTTACCGACAGGTCAGGCTCGGCTGCCCTCTCACCTTAAACAAATGACCTGAAAGTCCACAAGTTGATGCAAGGATTGGAAGGTTTATTCAGATTACCGGTACTCAACTAAGTGTCTAACCCAGCAAACAAAGAGAAAAGAGGGGCAGTGGGGTACAGTTTAGCCCGGTCCCAATCGGCGGGGCCAACCTATTCCGTTAACAGTCTTTGATAAAAGCAGTTCTCCCCACTGTTTTCAGTATAAAGAAGAAAAGTATCGACTAAATTTAAATCAGAAAAACAAAGCGTAGCTGGGAGCTCTCCAGGGTGCACCTGTACAGAAGTGGATATAATCCAACCAAACAGAAGAGGGCTGGGAAAATCAGAGAAAGCTGAAGAGAATAAAGCATTGCCTTGTCAGAACTTAGGCCAGGGACTCCAGGAGAGATCTACCAGCAGCAGAGACATGGGAGCAAAATAGTCCC
>NW_007729596.1:40746-46865 GCF_000696425.1 Galeopterus variegatus
CAGGGTCTTTTACAGGGAAAGGAGTTAAGGGGTGGCAGGCCAGCGTCACTGGAGGTGGTCCGTTCTGTCCTTCCCGGCTGCGTCATGGGCGCATGCTCAGTAGGCAGCGCTGTTCATCATTGTCATCCCAGGAGGGTCATTGTAGCAGTCACCTTGATGCTTTGTGCACAGGTGGGAATTCCTAATGGGGTAACTTTTACAATTATAGTAAACAAGCCTTGCGAGGGGTTTTGCAACTCAGTAAACATTTGTTTCCTCTCTTATCTGAGTCTACTCTGTCAGAGCGGCCCATGGGATGATCATTTGCCCTGAGGGGTCTCATGACAGGAGCGGGAAAGTAACAGTGTCCTCTGCAGGGAAAATGGAGTCAGTTTGGTTCACAGGCCCAGCCTTGCTCTGTTTCACAACAACCTGTGTCCCGGCGCTTACACAACTACCCGCAACCATTTCCCCAGGTTTATTATAAACATATTTATTAAGGTTCTTTTGGTTGCAAACATCAGAAACCAACCCCGGCCAGCTGAACCCAAAGGGAAATAAGCGCATTAGAGTTTCTCCAGGGACGTCAAGGAACAGGAGGCGAAGCTGGGCAGGGAGCAGCCAGGGCCGGTGCGGGCACGTCCGCCGGAGGGTCCGGGAAGGGGCGTCCGCTGGCTCCGGGGCTGGTGGTTCCAGTTCTCAGACCCGCCCGTCCCAAAGGGCCGTGCCCGCCTCGCAGTGGTTTAGATGAAACGCCAGCGAGGGCGGGACGCGGCCACGCGGGGAGGCAGGTGGCCTCGGCGCAGGCGGGCCGGGCCACTGTCATCCGTGGACACCTGACGCCGGGGACGCCTCTCCTTCCCTTGTAGCGACTGCATCGAGGCTCCTTTAGACGGAGGGGGGGGGACGGTCAGCGCGGGGCCGCCGTGGAAACTGTGACCCNGGCCAGGAGCCGCCGCGCCCAGCTTTCAGTCCTGTGCACGGGCCGCCGTGTGCTGCCTGAGTCCCCGACCCCGCCGCGCTGTCCCTAGAGGCCGTTTCGCATTTGTTCACGGGGGCTGTTGTGTAACGGGCTGGGGACCGTGACCTCCGCAGGGCCTGGGTCCCCCCGTCGTGCGCACCGGTCCCGCCGTCAGCCCAGCCCCGCACCTTCCCCGCACAGAGGCCTGCAGAGTGGGGGACCCTCGGCGCCTGGGGCTCGCCGGTGCCTCTGCAGCCAGGTCCCTGCCACCGAGGGCCCCGTCTTCCTGCTCCCCAACGATGGCCAGGCACCACCAGGAGGTCACTGGGTGTCAAAGAGGCATTAGTGAGAAAAATAACTGAAATGTCCTGTGCAGGATACAGTCGGTCACTGACCTGGGAATGTGCATTTTCTCATTTAACGTTGAAAACGATTCTGAGAGGTGGGACCTCACTTCTGTCTCAGGATAAATGATCAGTGATTTTCCTCTTGTTTGCCCCACTGTGAGCCAATCCGGCTCTCCTCCGGGCCCCTCTGTGGGAGGCTGAGGAGACCAAGTGTCCCCTGCGGGCCAGTTACCTTGCTCTTGGTGATAGTGTCTTCAGCTGTTCTGTCCTTCACCTGTGGGAGAGCTGCCTCCAGCATCCACCATGCCACTGTGGTGCCATCCAGCTGCCACCATGTGACATGTGAGTCCCACCGATTGCCAGTGCTTCGGTGACTATTGCTAGAACCCGGATCGCAGAAGCTGGAGGGGGTAGGGGACGTGCCTTCCAGGTTATTCCAGTGGACTCTGATCTACTAGTGAAATTATGACATGTGCTTCATCGGTCCCCGAATGCGCGTTTTCTCCCCGTCTCTCCCTCCGTTGTCTGGGGAGGAGCTGTCAGATATTTGTGAGCGACATAATGCAAGTCTTAGGTAACATGGTGGTGTGAACGGTGCTGTGCCCACCTGTCAGGTGTGCCCAGAGGTCACGGCTGTTTGGTTTCCTTAGAGAGGCTGAATCCTCCCGGTTGTTTCTTCTCCGCTGAGATTCCTGGGTCAGGCCTCAGGAGGACGGAGGAGGCCTCTGGTCTCAGGGCTCAGTTGCAGGACGGTCCCCTTTGCTCCTGCCTGGCAGAGCCTTCTGGATTCCTGCACTGAGCAAGATTGAAAATCCTTGTTTTCAATGGAGTGGGTGGTTTTATATGCCAGAGTGATGAGCACTCCTGCGAGTTTCTGTGAAACACAAAGACTTAGTTCTTGTTTTTACTGAAGCCACACACACACACACACGTGCGCGCACAGAGACACGCACACACACGCACAGTCACCCTCACGCATGCACACTCACACAGAGGCACGCACACTCACACAGAGACACGCACACACACACACAGACACGCACACACACAGACAGACACACACGCACAGTCACACACACACGCTCACGCACACACACTCACACATTCACGCACGCACACACGCACACTCACGCACATGCACACATGCACGCACACGCACACACACACGCACATGCACACACACACACAGACACACACACAGTCGTGGGGATCTAATGCTCACTTCAAAGGCGCAGCAAGTGTCCTGCCACCCGTGCACACCGACCGCCTCTTCCCTAGGTGACCCCTTCCAACTCCTGTGGCTTTTCCTTAGTATTTATTTCTGTATCTCCAGGTAACATGGCTTTTATTGACACTTCTTGGTTTTTTCCCAGATTTCATGATATCTATTGGCTTTAATTCTTCCTAACCCGTCTGCTTCTTACCTGTGGGATTCCTTCCCTCCCTAAAGCCAACAGCTTTGAAGAGTGGTCTAGACTGTCTCCAATTCCTTTCTTCATAGTCACATTTCTTTTTAATTTTTTTTTTAGCAAAGTTTACACATGCATAATTTTAAAAAATTTGCTCAAAATGATAAAAAGTGATCCTGCCTCATTTCCCACCCCTACCCCTTACTCCTTCAGCTGCATTTAGCTTTTCTTTCAGCTTCACCACCTCTTCTCATTTAGACTCATTTACCTGTTGGCGTTTTGATGTTAAACATTGTATATTGACTTCCCATTATGGGAGATGAGGATTTAGCTCAAGACCTTAGCTCTGCCACCGCCTGCACCCCCAGACACACGCCAGCACCCGTTTCCTCCCTCTGATATCCCCAGGATATTAACTATGTGACTATTTTGTTTAATTTGTTTGAATTATCATGTCTATGTAAATATTATTTGCAGGTGAGCCTTGTGATATATTCTGACTACATTTTTTGGTTATAATTTATGACTTTCCTGAAGTTAATCGTTGTGTTATGTTTTTGTTTGCTTATTTTTAAATTCCTATCACTAGTTCAGCCCGAAATGGTCTGGTCGTGCTGTAGAACTCGTCATGTCCGATGCATTCAGTGTTCTGGTCATTTCCTCCTTGCTTATTTTTTTAAAAATTTTTTTGCAACATTCCTTCAGAGATTCCTCCTGCTCCAGTCTAGGCCGTAGGCTGTGCAGGTCTGGCCCAGCTGCTCAGTGGGGCTTCTCTCCACCGCTGGCCTGGAATTCCTTTTATTTCCCTCCCGTGTCTGATCCCCTGCCTTACCCATCTCCCGCCTTCCTTCTGCTTGACGTATTCCTTCTTTTGGGGGAGCCCGTCCTCTGTAAGTCCTGCAGATACTGCGTGGGAAGTAGAGATTTCGCCAGCTTGCATGTCTGAAGATGCCTTTGTTATAACCAAAGGCTGGATCCATATTTTGGCAAGGTAGAACATTCTAGATGAGAAACCTCAGAGTCTGAAGGCGTTATTATTATGTGTGTCTCTGGTGTTGCTGTTCAGTACTACACCATTCTGACACCTTTGTATGTGACCTCTCCCCACCCCCGTGTCCTGAGACCCTGCCTGGCGGAGGCTGTGTTGTCCTCCTGCTCCAAGCTCAGAGCCACACAGAGGCTCCCACCTGCTCCGGCTCGCTCGTGGAGGTTACACAGGTTGGCCCAGGTTCAAGGGGAAGACACCTGTACCCCGGTTCTCCACAGAGCCACGCCCACATCACATGGCCAGAGGACTGGCCTGGGACAGATGACGCTGGACCTTTGTGGAGGACAGTCCAGCGCTGGAGCCTCTCAGCGATCTGCGGCCTCCTGCCCCTCCCCGGTGCAGCCCCGTCCCAGCCTTTCCCTGCCGCAGCCGGACTCACCTCCTTGTCCTCTCCTCTCCCAGATTCTTTTTTTTTTTTTAAAGATGACCGGTAAGGGGATCTTAACCCTTGACTTGGTGTCGTCAGCACCGCGCTCTCCCGAGTGAGCCACGAGCCATCCCTATACAGGGATCTGAACCCGTGGCCTTGGTGTCATCAGCACGACACTCTCCCAAGTGAGCCATAGGCCATCCCTATATAGGGATCCGAACGCTTGACTTGGTGTTGTCAGCACCACACTCTCCCGAGTGAGACACGAGCCATACCTATATAGGGATCTGAACCCGTGGCCTTGGTGTCATCAGCACCACACTCTCCCGAGTGAGACACGAGCCATCCCTATATAGGGATCCGAACCCTTGACTTGGTGTCGTCAGCACCACACTCTCCCGAGTGAGACACGAGCCATCCCTATATAGGGATCCGAACCCTTGACTTGGTGTTGTCAGCACCACACTCTCCCGAGTGAGACACGAGCCATCCCTATACAGGGATCTGAACCTGTGGCATTGGTGTCATCAGCACCGCACTCTCCCGAGTAAGCCACGGGCCGGCCCTGCCTCTCCCAGACTCTGTGGACACCTCTGCCCGTCGCCGTCACCTCCTGTGGGGCTTACACCTTTTTCCTTCACTGTAGAAGGTTTGGGGAGGAAGGGACGTGAGCACAGGTTTTCAGTGCGTATTCAACCAGAGTCCCCTCTTTTGCTGTACTTTTGCTTGAGTGAATTCGTTTAGTTCTTTCCCAGACCAACTCTGGGCTGTGTGGACTCTCTTCGTTGCATGCTTTTGTCGGTTCATGGTCTTTATTTCTTTTCTTTGACTTTCTTGGGGCTCATTTTGTTCTTTTCTGACTCTGAGATGGATGCTGATTGCTGAATTTTTTCCATGCCATTCTTAAGGCTGCACGTTTCCCTCTGATTTACTGTCTTAGTTTTGTCATATAGTAGTTTCATTCAGTTAAACACATTTTTCTAATTTTCATTATGATTTTTAAAAACAGTCAGAAAAAAATGAGTAAAGTTTCACATTCGTGTATCGTACATACATAAGGAAACATATTTATCTTCAGAAAAACTAGATACCAAAAACCTTAGCAAAGTTATACTAAGTGAGGGTACTTTAGAAACATTTCCAGTAAGATCAGTGTTAGGAAAGGAATCGCCTTCTCCTTCACCACTACTTAAAAACATGTTTTTAACTGTGGCACATAACACCACGTTGACCACTGCGCCATGGTAAAGCGCCTGGCTCACGGGTCTGAAACACCTTCACATTTTTGTGCAACCCTATGTTTTGGTTTTGACTCATGGGGTTATTTAGAAAGGTTTTTAAATTTCAAAACTGGAAGAGATTTTCTAAAGTTATTTTTTGTTGAATCAAGCGTATTTACACTGTGGTTAGAGAGAACATTCTATATCATTTCAATTTTGTAAATATATTAAGATTTGCTCTATGGCTTTGGGTATGTAAATGCTTATAAGTGTTCCATATGCGCTTGATGAGAACATGTATTCTGCAGGTATTGGGTGCAGTGTTCTGTATGTGTCTACTGGTCAAAATTGTCAATTCTGTTCAAATATATTTTTTTTAAAATCAGACTTTTCAATAGCACTTTCTGTGACAGTGGACGTGTTCTCTGGGCTGTCCGGCGTGGTAGCACCAGCCACGTGTGGTTATTGAGTCCTTAACTAGCTAACTGAGAAACCAAGTCTTTAATTCAAACTGATATTTCATAGCCACATGTGGTTTGTGGCTGTTGTACTGGACAGCACAGATCTAAATTGAGACGGGATTTATTTTTATTTGAATCTTCTACCAGTAACTGAGGAAGGGGCATTACCATCTTTCACCGTAACTGTTGGGGAACACTGTTTTTGCCTGAAGATGTCTTTATTTGAACTTCATCCTTTTGAACAGGACTTTGAAAGCATATGCTTTCCACGCACCTACCTTGCACCAGGCCCTGTGTCTGGGGTTCTTCGCGTGTTAAGGTGAC
>NW_007729596.1:47447-53271 GCF_000696425.1 Galeopterus variegatus
TTTTTTCCTGTAAGTACAGAGGGGGAGCACAGTTGTTTTGTGGTCTGCGGATGGTAATTGCAGCCTCCCAAGTCTGTCGTGTAGCGGCTCCTCCCTTCCTGCCTTCTCTCCTTTTGTTTCTGGTTGGCAGGACTCTGGCGAGCGTGTTTGAAACGCTATTTTCAGGATAATTTGCACCCTAGGGTTTCCAGGGGACGTTTCCGTTCCTTGCGTTGGGTCTGTGCAGACAGCCTAGCTGGTGCTGAGTCCCTGTCTGTCCTCGTGGCACCGATTTCTCTGTAACAGTGGCACTGTTGATTGCACTGTCCTTCTCTTTGAGACTCTGTCCTCACTTCTCTCCCGGTTACTTTTCCTACTTCTCTCGCTGTCCTTCCTCTGTCCCCTCTTGGATTCTACTTTCTCTTTCTGCTTATTAAACAACCGTGTCCCCAGGGGCCTGGTGGCACCCTCCTCTGTTGCATCCCTGTGTCTCTTCTGGGTGACCCATCCCAGTCCCTGCTCCCACCTACTTTCTCTTTCTGCTTATTAAACAACCGTGTCCCCAGGGGCCTGGTGGCGCCCTCCTCTGTTGCATCCCTGTGTCTCTTCTGGGTGACCCATCCCAGTCCCTGCTCCCACCTGCACACCTGCGACCCTCGTCTCCAGTGCCACCTTCCTCCAGAGCACCAGGCTGAGGCCCCACTGCCCACCTGGCTGTTCTGGGAGCTTCTCTCATGCAAGGTGTCCAGCCCTGTCCTCCTTATTGGGCGGGTGGCGTGCCGGAGGACAGACAGCGTGGCTGTCCACGGAGACCCGTGGGGGCCTTGGAGTCCTCTCAGCCCCTCGTGCCCAAACGGCATCTGTCTAACCCTGTGTTGCTGGGCTGTCTGCTTGGAGGGGTCTCATCGAAAGTGTCATCTGTGCCACCTCCCAGCTGGCCGGCTCGGTGCAGTCCCCGAGGCCCAGGAGAGCCTGAGCACCTGCCAGGCCCAGGAGCACTGCCGAGCCATTGTCCCTTCCACCCATCCCCGCTGCTGGGTCCCCCTGACTGTCCTCTTCCCCAGATGGCCTCTCTGCCCCCCTCTGATCTTCCTGTCCTTCACGTGGGTAGCTAGAGGCCTCATTCCTCAAATGCAAATAGGACTGTGTCATTTTTCAGCTTAAAATGACCAGTCCATGTCATTGTGAACTACTTTCAATTCCTGCCTCTCTCTTCCCTGCACGCCTTTGAACAAGCCCTCTCCTACTCCTTTAATTCCCTGTCCTCTGAACAGACATTACTGTCAGGCTTCCCTGGGAGACCTGGACACACCTGGGATGGAGGGGACAGAGGAGGGAGGGACTCGGCGAAGGTGGCTGCTGGTCCTTCCTCCCGACGGCTCCTCCTTCCGTCCTCCCAGGTCCAGGGAAGGGACAGGCGGGGGCGGACACGTCACTCAGAGTGTCTGAGCAGTGAGCAGATGTGGCTTCTCCTGATAAGGCAGAAGGTCGGCATCCGCCCTCGTCCCCAAAAGACTCTGGTGCCAGGTTTAGAGAGATGATGCCCCCGGATGGGACATGAAAGCCCAGGTTGGACGTGGGCTGTCTGCTCCTCAAAATGCGTCATAGTAAACGACCCAGCTCTGTGGAGTCGGGGTCATCGCGGGAGGCAGAAGTGACGTGACTTGGGAGGCTTCTCATGGCAGGTGCCCATGCAGCCCCGCGCTGCTGTGAAGAGGAGTCACAGCCTATGTCGAGGTGACAGCCTGTTACTTGGGCCTGAGCAGCTGAGCCCGCAGGCGTGAGCAGCCTGCACTCGATGGCAGGTTTAGGCTGGAAGGAAACAGGCTCACGATGGGTTGTCACAATGCAGGATAGATTTTATGAAAAATAAAGGGTTTATAAAGAAATAATGAATGGGAAAAAATCCTAAAAGTTGATTGAGGGAAATAGGTGTTTTTTGGTTTCTTAATGTCTGCTGTTTGGCTCAGGTCGGGCACCACGTTGGGCCGTGTAGACCGTGCGCCCGATTCCCGCAGCCGTCCCTGTCGCGAGTGCTGGGGAAGCCGCCTTGACGCGGGGCCCCCCCTCCAGCTCCTCTGCTGGGGGCTAGCTGTGCACCTGGGGGCCACAGGAGGGTTTCAGTGGCCACGGGACATCCAAAAGAGATGAGTCCTGGGACTCGAGTCAAGTAGCCTGAAAACCAGCCTTGCACAGTGGCCGCAGACCCGAGTCGTCCGCGCATTGAGCCGTTAAGACGACTGCACCTGTCTCGGGGTCTCGCACGGTGATTTCTGGCTTTTGATGTTTCATTGAGTTGCTGAATCTCAGATGAGTGGCAGGAGCAGCTTCTGGATAGGCTTGGCCTGATCTTGGTATATTTGTTGTTGGTTTTACAATGGGATAAAGGGTTTGGAGGTTGTTCTGCTGACTTATTTCTGTATTTCTGCTTTGAGTGGAGCTTGTCAGTGGAGCCCTAAGTGGAAATGTTGCTGACTTTAGGAAGCCCTGTGGCTTTTCAGTCCGCATCTGTAAAGTGCTCGTATGTCAATCTGACAATAAAGTATTTTGATCTTGTTTTATCTCTTTTTTCGAAAGCTCTGCCAGTGAAAGACGTGGAAGAGGAACCTGAACAAGTCAGGACAGCAGAGCCCGACAGGTCCCCCGCCATCGTCCAGCCTCGACAACAGCCAAGTGCCTTATTTTCTAGAGGAACCAAGAAAGCAGTCAGAAGTCCCCAGAGGTCAAGTAGAATAAAAGAAAACAAGCATCCGTTTGCACTTTATGGCTGGGGAGAAAAACAGACGGACACAGGAAGCCAGAAAACGCACAACGTCTGTGCGTCTGCCCCCGAGCATGAGGTGCGCTGCCCCGACCTGTCCTTCCCTGGATGGTGGCTCACAGGTCACATCCTGCGGCCCCTGGGATGCTCTGAGCACTGGGAGAGCTTCGGGGATGGTGTGGTTTCCAGGGCAGCCCGGAACTGTGCTCCAATGAACCGACAGGAGGGTTCTGGCTGCCTGGACAGCAGGTGCTCTGGCTGGGAGTTGGCTACTACCTGGCAGGGTCCCCTGACACCCAGCCAGGCGAGAGGGGATGGAGTCAGGGCTCTCGAGTTCCCAGGGGCTGCGGGTGCAGAGGTGGAGCCCCACCAGGGCTGGCGACTGCCCATCCGGGATTGCCGTAGGCACAGGCGTCGGGTTCCTGCTGCTCTGGTGACAGGGCGCTCGGTTGTCCCTCTGCCGTTGGGTTGTCTGGTTGCTTGGCATCTTCTGTAGACTCCCTTTTGCGCTTCTGATTCAGTTCTGAGATCTGCGTTTTCCCGTTTGTTCACAACCGATGCATCTTACCCCCAGGAACTCGTGTTCCTTGACTTGGTCCTGGCTTGTCACCCTGTGTGAAGTCCTGGAAATGACATTTCAGACGAGAGGATCTTCGTGTGTGGAGTCACAAAACATTATATATGTTAGCATTACATACTACAACCTAATTAAAAGAAGCTGAAAGAAACTGCATACTGTTTGGATTCCGGTTAAATACCGTAATCAAAATGCTACTGAACAGACTTTCGAGCCCGAGCAGATGGTGTTCTGTGCAGTGACATTTGAGACACAAAGCTCTCGTTTAACAAAAGATCTCTGACAAGCCCATGGGATTAATTTTAGCAGGATTTATCCTGTTAAAGGATAAAGGGGGGTAAAATCCCTTGTCGTTTGTTTGGTATGCTGGAAAACATTTAAAGTTCTTAGCGAAACACTCACCCATACTTAATGCCAAGCAGTTCCAGCGATGTTTCAGAGCAAGTTTGAAAGGCACATGTGTATCAGTCGCTTACCTTGTCTATGGAAAATTTAATTTTCTGTTGCTTAGTTTTGTCATAAACTGGAGCAGCCAGTGGCATGGCTTTTCTGCAAAGCTCTTATATGCAGAACTGTGTGCAGAGGGCCTGACTCTGCCTGCGTGGGTGGCCTGGAGGTGGCGGAGTCAGTACAGCAGCCACTGACGGTGTTAACGCTTTCATGTCTGAACTCTCCGCAGATTCACGAGTCGGCGTTACGGGCCAAGAACAGGCGACAGGTGGAGAAGAGGAAGCTGTTTGCACAGAGGCAGCGGGCTCACTCCGTGGACATGGAGAGGAACAGGAGGCTCGTGTCCTCCTCTGCGGAGAGCCCGTGGGTGACAGAGTACATGAGGTGCTACTCAGCCAGGGCTTGAGGTGGCAGCTGCTCGGACAGCCTCTGTGACAAAGTGTAAATGACAGAAAGGAGAAACGAAACAAAAACCGTCAAAAGGAACGATACAGGTTTAAGAAACCGACTGATGATGCAAGTGTTTTTTAGGGAATTTCTGAAAGCTTGTTTTATTTTCATGAATAGTTGTCACCTACCTCAGTCGTAGGGCAGACAGTTGAAGCCATAGACATTTGGTTATTTTGAAGATAATTCCCTAAATCTTTGATATTCTTGTAAGTGTTTTGTTTTAAAGCATCTTAATCTTTTAAGAGACCGACACCAGATGCCTTGCAGCGGCTGAGATGCTTAGCACTCATCTTTCTTTCCATAGGTTTAGATGACGTCCGTTGTCATCCTGTTAGCTTTTCAGACTCCATAGCTAGAAGATCGCTCCAGTTTGCAACATACCACGCCTTTTCCCCGTGTGCAGTTTTCTTTGTGAAAGAATATTGTCAAAAGGAGTTTCAGATGACGTCCGTTGTCATCCTGTTAGCTTTTCAGACTCCATAGCTAGGAAGATTGCTCCAGTTTGCAACGTACCACGCCTTTTCCCCGTGTGCAGTTTTCTTTGTGAAAGAATATTGTCAAAAGGAGTTTCAACACGACTGTTGTTCCCATGTACGATGAAACTAGAACTTTGGTCATTCTGGAAAAATTAAACGTAACTTATTTGTATTTCAGTTCAGCATCACTTTCATGCAGATTGTGATATTTAAGAATTTTCTGGGCTGGGCGAGGGTCCCTTTTTCTCTTTCAATGATCATCTAAGCACTTAGTTCAAATACATTCCAATAAATAAGTGCCAATGCAGTGCGTGTTTGGAGTAGTAATGAAGTGTCTTTGGAGAGATGCTCACATTTTTTTTATTGCAAGATTTTCTTTTCAGCATCCGGTGTAGAACCAGTCACTTGTTACAGTCTGGCCTTTTAAAGTTCAGCCACTGTGGACTTTTGCCTCTTCTATAACAGCTGGCAAAGACATGTTATAACTTACAATCTGAAATTTTCTTTAATAAGTAAGGATTGTTCAGCCCATTGGGGACGGGGGACCACTGTTAAGATACTACCTGTTCTCTCTGCAGAACTTCACAGTAGCAAGGTCTCAGTGACATACAGCACTGAAGCTTCAGGTGGAAATGCGTTGTGCTTTGATTCCCTGCCAGTAGATCTTGTCTGCACTTTGATGTGACAGAGTGGTGTGTGTGGACAGACACAAACGTGTCATTTACTTGAACAGTGCTCCTCTTTAGTACGTTTGCTTTTGGGGTAGAAAAATGGTTTGAAACAGCCCACGTTTCCATCCGATGAGTGATGTCTCCTCCGTCCTGCAGAGACAGGGACCTGTGACACAGACGAGTGCCAGACGCTTTACAAGAGATAAGAAAGGCACTTTGCCTGCGCTAACTCAGCACAGAAGACGTGCGAGCGAAAACGTGGCCTTAGATGTGAGGCCGAGCGTTTCCTGATGTTTTTAGTCTGGGTCTTTGGAGTACAGTAATCAATTTTTAGAATAAAGATTGGTGTCATTCCACATAAGATCTTCAGATGGTGTCATAGTTGTATTAAGCTTTGAGAACCCACATTGGACAATCGTGAGCTTTTTAAAACAACTTTAAATATGAGCATAGTTTTGAG
>NW_007729596.1:54015-57582 GCF_000696425.1 Galeopterus variegatus
GTATTTAATGTGATTACTACTGAAAACTCCAGATGGAGATAAAACCTAGAAGGCAATACTCGCCAGTTTTTCCCCTCTGTTTTAAGTAGAGGACAAGTGAACAAGATTTTTAAAGTACTTTTAATGTGCATGAGCAACGAATAAATCATTGTGAATTAGTTTTGAATCACCCTCCTGTGTCCAAGTCCTTAATCGGTTAGTGTTTCTTTTGTAAGGGTGACAGTTCCCTTTTGAGCCCATAAAATATTTTAAGTTGTAACAATTTGATGGTCCTACGTTTTCCTTTTCATTTCAGAAACTGGTGTCGTTGTAATCAGGGTCCTAATTCTCAGGACAACTTTGCAGGACAGCGAGGTAGTTTAAAATCACCTTTCATGTTGAAAAAGCCTGAAGCTGATAATCCAGTGATATTTAAAATCTCCATAAAACCCTTTTTAAATTTTGATTTTAAGTTTTTTATTCAAACCATTTGCCATAAACATTTTACTTTTATTTTCTATTAAAAGCAGTAAGAGAATATTGAAGGAATAATGTCCAGCACTCTACCAGACTGAAATAAATGAGAAATAAACAGGAATCTATTCTTTCTATTTCTTTTAACTGCTAGGAGCATACTTAGGAGGTGTCAGGTACTTGGCATCTCTGGTTATGTGTATACTCCCCTGCCCCATGAAATTTCTCTGTACATTTATACCTTTTCAGGTTTACTAAACGTGTGATAGACCGAGGTCATCTCACTTGCCTGTAATGCAGCAGGCACATATTTGTACTGTTTCATAGGTGATCTCTTTTTTTTTTTTTTTGTCTTTTTCGTGACTGGTAAGGGGATCGCAACTCTTGGCGTGGTGTCGCCCACACCGTGCTCAGCCAGTGAGTGCACCGGCCACTCCTATATAGGATCCAAACCCGTGGCGGGAGCGTCGCTGCGCCCCCAGCTCTGCACTCTCCCGAGTGCGCTATGGGGTCGGCCCCATAGGTGATCTCTTTGTCACGGTTTCACCACAGATCAATTGCTAATATTTTGAAGGCAGGCATGCTTAGGTCACTCGAACTCAGCAAACAGACCTGCGTGAGCAGGAGGAGGCGAGGCGTCCGTTGAGTTGCCGCGAGTCACAACATCCAAAAAGAATTCTGCACGATTCGCAAGTAAAAAAAAATCTTCAGGGTCTTCCTGTATCCCTTCAAGTTGACAATGCTGTACTGGGCATGAAGTTTGTAAATGGCATGTTATATAGTACTTGATATTTAAAACGTTCAAAGTCATTACCTGCAAAGAGGGAGAGAAGCAAAGTACAGGAGGGTACTTCGGAAAGTTAGTGGAAAAATAGAATTAAAAGATAATATAAATTTTTCCACAAGCTGTTTGAAGATCCTTTAAATATTACAAGTAAAAACAAGTGTTCTTGTTGACTACTTTAGTAAAAAAACAGTTTAATGGATAGTTTTATATTTCACTGGACAAGATTTTTTTAAAATGGTGCTAATATTTGTACAGCCTAATTTTATAGTTGGTTTGGTATCAAACTGCTAATGCCTGGCCCAAATAAGGTCCTTCGTCTCGTGATTAGTTAAATTGTATAAAAAGAAAGTGATCCTAAAAATAATATGAGCTAGTCATTTCAAAATCTTTGCACTTGAGATGGAGTTTTGTACAACGGGACCATCACGGAGCTCTTCTGTGCAGGTGTGTGCTCGGGACCAAACCCTATGCAAGGAGCTGTTCCAGGTGTCTGGCCCAAATTTGCCCCCTTCAAGCCTGCTGGTGTAAGGTGGAAAAACACTGCTTGCTGTTTCAGTACTTCAAGTTTGAAATTCCGGACACCTGAATGAAGGCATTAGAGGCCTCTCTGTGAATTTCTTTATAACAAAACTGTATTTGGGGAAAGTTTCCCTGTGTTATGATGTTTGTTTTGAGCACTGCATTCACTTTGAAATTCTGAAAGAACAAAGGCTGGCACATCACAGCTCAGGCAATGGGAATTTGGGGTTGCATTTGCTAAGAAATATGTGTTGTTTTAAGTTTACAGTTAATACCGCATTTACTTGTAAAAATGTGAATAAAATAACTTGACATCACAGGCTCAGACTTCTAATTGTGAGTAGTTGTGATTAGTACATAAGAGGCTTGAAGAGAGTGTATGATCACGTTGACTCCTAAATGGATTTTTCATTCGAGAAACATTCAACACGATACATTAGACGTATACAAGAAAAGGTAAGTTCTGTCTGCTGCCTGTGCTTGGAGTTGGACTCTAATTTTCCCCACTCTTTTCCCTCGCACCTTCTTACTGTTTTGTGTGTGGTTACAAGTCAGAAAGAAGTACAGAGTGAAAAGCGAAAAAAGTACAGAGTAAAACCACTCATCCAAATGCCGTTCACTTCTCTGAGAAGCCAGTGCTGATTTGTGCGTGAACTTCAGAACTTTTTTCTAAGCTTATCTTTGGAGGTACTTGTACACTTTTTTTTTTTTTTTGCACAAATATGGGATAATGCTGTACACATGCTGTCATTTTTTCTGCTCCCTGTCTTGGGGAAGGTTCTGGTTCCAGGTAAGGTGGACTAAACACACATGCCCTTTTGTTCTCAACAAACACAGCTATAAAGCCTGGACGGAATGTATTTGCTCCGCCATTTGAGGGCTCTGAAAAGTAAATAGCAACACAGGTTGGCAGCACCGGATTTCTAAGTGCCACTGAAGTGAGGTGACCATTTCTTCTTCCTCTCGCATCCCCAGCCTGAGCACACAGACCAAACACAGAACTGAGCATGGGGTGCAGAAGTCAGGTCTGCCTCGAGGGGTAGGAAAGGGCCAGCCAGTGCTCAGAAAGAGGGGAGGTGCCATTTCTCTTCTTTTCTCCATTTTTCACACTGAACTCCTGGGTGGCCAGGGGGCACCTGCAGGAGCCACAGATCTGAGGCAGAACCTCACAAGCCTCCCTTTGGTGGAGCTGCAGCACCAAGAGGGTGGGCTGAGGTGCTCTTTCTCTCTCTGAAGGACATGGCTCAATTAGAAGTGGTAGTTTCAGGCTGGAGGACCTAAAAGAAAGGGGGGGGGGAACCCCAGGGAACCAGAAAGTACTGGGGGAGAGCTTAGGAAGTGACTACAAAGTTATTTTTGAACTCCTGGGCTCACCCTAGACTTGCTCACCCCGATCACACTGTGCATGTGTGGAGCTGATTCTAACGATTATACCAAAGACAGCTGAGAACTGAGCTCACAGGTGACCTCTGTTCAGGTGTCAGACTGACCACAGGATGATGCACATGTGGGACACAGCCAAGTAGTGCTGCAAAGGCTTTAACCTGGAGTGACGCTGGGACTGACACCCACGGAAGGCAGGCTGGAGCTTGTGGCCTGAACCCAGCCAGCTCAACTACCTGCTGAAACAAAAGTTTCAACACTCTCCAGAGGTTCGAAGCAAGAGCCTGCATCTCATCATGTAATAGTCACAATGTCCAGGATGCAATCCCTAGGAGCAACCATTATGGGCTTTGAAGTTGCTATTATTAAAAAGTTCAAATGAGCAATCACAAAAACTCTTGAAATAGAAATTCAGTAAAGAGGGC
>NW_007729596.1:58283-60788 GCF_000696425.1 Galeopterus variegatus
AAAAAAAAAGAAATTCTGTAAAGAAACAGATGATATAGAGAGGAATGAAAGGAAGATATTAGAACTGAAAAATACTACAACAAAAATTCCACCGGACAGACTCAATGGCAGATGGGATATGACAAGAAAAAGATATAAATCAATAGAAATCACCCAGCCTGAAGAGAAAAGTGATTGAAAAACAAATGAGCAAAGGTTCAGGGACCTGTGGGATGATAACAAAGGGTCTCACCGTCATGGCGCAGGAGCCACGGATGGATGAGAGAGATTGCAGTGCTCAAAAAATACCTGAATAAATAGTGGCTGAAAAACTCCCCAAGTTTGGTGAAAGACACTAACCTTACAGATCCAAGATGCCGAGTGAACCCAAACAGGACAAACCCAAAGAAATCCATGCCCGGACTCGTCAAAATCACGCTGCTGAAAACTGAAAGATGCCTTGAGAACTGCCACAGAAAAACGACACATCACCTGTAGGGAAACAGCAACGTGAATGACAGTGAAGCTTTCATCAGAAACTATGAAGGAAGTGGCCCGTTTCTTAATGTGCTGAAAAAAAATAACTGTCACCTCAGAATTCTACACTCAGTGAAATATCCCTCAGGAATGAATGTGAACTAGACATTCTCAGATGAAGGAAAACTGAGAGAATCAACAACCGCAGACCAGCTCTAAAGGGATTGCTGACGGAGGTTCTTCGGACAGAGGAGAAATAGGACCGAAGGAGGCCTGGCCCATCAGAAAGAAAGGACAGCAACAGAAATTGTCAGTATCCGGGTAAATATAATAGAGTCTTCTCGTAAATATCCGGGTAAATATAATAGTCTTGAGTTTTTTTTTTTTTTCCTTTTTGTTTTTTTTCGTGTCCAGCAACGGACCGCAACCCTCAGTGTCATGCCCATACTGGACCTGGACCGGGACCGGCAACGGAATCGCAACCCTTGGTGTTGCGCCCGCCCGTCGCTCAGCCAGTGAGCGGGAACCAGTCTGTATGTGGGATCTGAACCCTCGGCGGGAGCGCCACCGCGCTCCCAAGTGGCGCACTGTAGCAGTGCGCCACCGGGCTGGCCCCAATAGTCTTGAGTTTTTAAAAAAAACCTGTTTGATGGTTGAAAACAAAAATGTAACACTGTCTGATGGGGTTTCCAATGTGTACAGATGCAGGATATAAGAAAAATATAACAAGGGAGGGCAGGTAAAGGAACCTGTGTGGTGGTAAAGTGCCTACATTCCAATTAAAGGGATAAAAAAATAATGGTTCTAAGTAGACTAAATTTTTCCCTTTAAAAAATTAAACAAGGAGATATAGTCTAAGTCACAACAGATAAAATAGAATACTAAAAATGTTCAGGTAAGAGAACACAGGAAAGAAGAAGCTAAGGAATAAAATAGAACAGAGAAACCAAATATGTCAATAATTGCATTAAATGTAAATGGTATAAACATACCAATTAAAGGACAAGAGTTTCTGAGTGAATTTAAGAAAAATGTGATTCAACTATATGATGTCTACAAAAAATTAATTTCAAATATTATTATATGGGCCGGCCCCGTGGCGCACTTGGGAGAGTGCAGCGCTGGGAGCGCAGCGACGCTCCCACCGCAGGTTCAGATCCTATATAGGACTGGCCGGTGCGCTCACTGGCTGAGCACGGTGTGGCCAACACCACACCAAGGGTTGCAATCCCCTTACCGGTCACGAAAAAAAAAAAAAAAGACAAATATTATTATATGAATAGGTTAGTAGTAGAAGGATAGAAAAAGATATACCACACAAACACTAACCAAAAAAGAAACCTGTAGTAACAGCGAAGTTTATTTCAGAGCAAAGGAAATTACCAAGGATAAAGATTATTAATAAAAGGGTAATTCACCAAGAAGACATAACATTCTTCAATGTGTATGCACCTAACAGCAGAGCTTGAAAATATATGAGCTTCTATACTGAAAGTGCTTCCAATTTACTGAAGGCAGGGTCAAAAAAGCAAGGTATCAAAAATTTTTTTTCAAATCAAAACATGGTTTCACAGTGATCATATCCATCTGTTCTGCTCTGCTGACAATTTAGCACTAAAGAATTTTTAAAATGGAAAATACTCCTACTAGTTAAAATCAAAACTGTTTATAGTTCTTAAAATTCCAACAAAACACTGTTTAAAGTTTCATAATAAAATGCTGAGAAGAAAAGGTTCTGGTCAACAGAAATCCCAGTTCCCTGCTCACTGCCAGGCAGGAGGGCCCTCGGGGGGCCGGCCCCCAGCTGCGGCTCAGGCCCCTTAGTTTTGAGATATATCTGGCATCTGCTCTGACCACTGCCAAAGGTTGTTCTGAAGGTTAAATTAGATGCTAAACGTGAGCATAATTTGAAGTTGTAAAAAACTCTATGTCCCTGCTAGGTTTTATTATTATAGACATTTCAATTGACAGTATTAAAAATGAGGTTCTTGTTAAACTAAAAATTGTCTAGTAATTTCTGATAAACTGTGCTTTTTAAACTATGTTGTT
>NW_007729596.1:61276-65044 GCF_000696425.1 Galeopterus variegatus
TTGTTAAACTAAAAATTGTCTAGTAATTTCTGATAAACTGTGCTTTTTAAACTATGTTGTTTTTTTTTTTTTTTAATTAGGAAAGAAAGGTGGAAACGTGATCAGATGAAAACGTGATAAGCTGCCTGAATAGAATACGAAATTTAAGTTTCAGATGAAATCATTTAACCTTAAAATTAGGGTAGGAAAACAAATCTTGCTCTATTCCTTGATGGTGGCAGAGTTTCAAACTTTTCAGATCCAGTTACAGCTCTGGTTTCTGCTTCTACATGGGGACTTGTCAGCTGAAACTGAGCACATGTGATCAACAGAATTGAGGGATTGAACATGTCACCCCTAAGCATTTGTGACTCGTGAAGTACTATGACAGTTGACCAAGCTTTGGCCTCAGAGCGGAGGTTTATGGACGATTACATCCTCCGTTGCTCCTTACAGCCCTCAGCCAAAACTCCCTTTTCTTATGACAAATCTCGCTAGGATGCAGAACAGCAGTCAAGCCTGCTTGCTCCCAGGCTGTGCTGGGAGAGGGGCTATGAGCCAGCCAGGAGTGCACAGACAGACTCCCGAGAAATACAAATCCTAACAACGAAACGTGTACCCTAAGCATAGGCGCTCTCAACCCTGGAACGTAAGATGACTGGGTTTCCATGTACCGTAGCCAACAATCGAAAAGGGAGCAGGTTGCTCTAGGAAGGAAAGTTTTAGCAGGATCCTTTGTGGATTTTGCAAAAAGAGGTCTTGCATGGAGAGGCTGCACAGGTGATATCCAGTACACTGGAAGGACTTGGGGACGCACCAGCTGTGTGATCATTTGTCCCTCCCACATGCACTGGAGTCCTGTGTGTTGGGCATCAGGCACATAGAGGGCAGCCCTGTCCTGGGGGGTCTTAGCCCAGCAGAGAAGACAACTAAGGACAAGCATAGATGGATGCAACCTGTACCAACAGGGAGGTCACGGCAGAGACTGATGGAGGTGGGTGCATCTGCAGGCACCGGGGACAGGGAAGCGTCCCAGCAGGGAAGTTCTGCGCCGCACCCTACAGACAACAGGACCGCATCCCTACAGGCTAAGCCAGCTGGGGGCATGACGGGTGACAGACACGGAGTCCCTGAAGAGGCAGAAGCCGTGAGAAAGCCAGGGGCGTTCGGAGACATGCACACAAGTGTCCCATGAAGGCACCTTCCTCCTGGGAGGCAGGGCTAGTGCGAGGGCACGGGGCACACCTATATGGCCACACAAATCAGTATGACGACTGGATTTCTGAAAAGGGAAGAATGTGTAGACTTACCGTGAATTAATCACGTTATAAAATTTCCCATTTAGCCTAAGATGATCTGAGGGCCTCACACCAAACACAAATTAGCATCTTGACCATCATACAAAATTACTTGGTCCTTAGGTACTCAGTGAACATAATTATTTCCAAGGTATTTTGAAATGTGAAATAGTTAGAAACTTAACAAGTTTGTTTTCACCCCAGTTTTCTTTAAAGTGAAGTTAATGCAGCACATCATGAAGTTAGAGGATGGGGTTGTCACAGCGCGGGCATGTCTGGCTTTCGCCGTCTCAGCATGAAGGAACATATGGAGGTCACTGTTTGGTGATTCAACAGTGACCCACCTGGCTCTGGGTTAGTGTGAGTCCAGACAAGCACACACCAGAGTTGCTAAGTGTCTCCCTTAACGATAAAACACATTTTCAGCTACAACACAGGCAGGGCAATTCTGAGCACGTTTAGCACCCAGCACAGCCTGGGGACCCACCTTCCAAGGCCATATCCTAATTGGGACATGGCTGCCTGGGGCCAGGCCAGCTGGATGTCCCCGTGGCACTGCCTGGGTGCTGCCACGGGGACAGCCAACGTGGCCACGCTCTGGGATGTCACCTCCTTGAGTACTTCACAGAAGGCACGTCTTGTTTTTTCACACAGACCAGAAAACCAACCTTATATAATTGCAACACAAGAAAAAAACATAACCGTCCCTGAATCTGTAAGTTCCCAAAGGAGTGCAACTTCATAAACCTTTTAAAAACCATTCTTGCCAGGGATGTGTGCTGGACTATTTTTGGGTGAAATGACAGAAGCCTCAGATGTTTGCAAACAGCATGAAAAGGTGGGGGTGAGGACAGAAAAGCAGACTGTTGTCGTGTAGATAGGCGTGACGTGGGCCACACCGTGGCTCATTACCCTGTTCTCGCTACATGTGTGTACTTAAAAGTCTCCATAGTAAAAACATTAAAAGTACATAAATACTATTTTTATTTTAAAAAAAACCCCAAAACAAAGACTCCCTAGTCATGTTATCTTCCACCTGTGAGCAGAATCTCCTGACCTCAGAGGGTGGTGGTGACAACGTGCTCAGTGGTGACTGTCCTCTGCCTCAGTCTTACTGAATCTGCTCAGTCATGTTCTCAGACAACTTCCCCCAAAATTCTAAACGCAGCCCCTCAGAGAAGTTAACACAGCCAGGAAGTAACCGGGTAACAACCACGACAAACTCATATCGTTAGTACGTGGATAGACACCAGCTTAGGACACACGTCACTTCTCAGCTGGCACAGGAAAGGAAACATGCATGGGTGTGTTAAAGACCCTCTAATTCTCCCCTCCAAAAACAAAGAAAGAGGACAAAGATGACAGAAAATGAAAGGCCATCATCGGCTGCGCCACAGGCTAAGATAGAAAGCGTTTAGGTTTCCAGTTTTAGCAAAGATTCCTTAAATAGTATCATTGATCTGCTAGGAGTCCATGTTCCCGAAGATTTCAGCAACTCTTATGCGAGCCACAAGCGATGTTCTCAACAGAACCACTGCCGTCTCCCCAACTGTGACGTACTCATCTTCACCCAAATGCTGGACTATAAGAGAATAAATTGCAATCTCAAGTCTAAGTGGACTTCATAAACTTTTTCTAGGAAAACTGCAAATTATCTGGAAATCTAAATTAGAGCTTCCTGAAAACTTAGGAAGTTGCGGGAAACGCACACATAATGTTTATTACCAAACTGAATACCACCAAATTATCTCTCCTCTTCACTTTTGCTAAAGGCAAGAGCCTTTGTTAACATCCGCCATGGTTTGGTTCTCCAGCAGCTTTTATTGGTTACAGGATGTGGAATGATACATGTATCTGTGGTTTAATTAACAGGCTCATTTATGAAACAATGTGGCATTCATCTTATTTTTAAAATTCTTGCTTTTGAATAAACTTATGTGTTAGAACATGCTTCTATCCCATGCAAAAAGCTGTTCAGAAATGAGCAGCTTGCAAAGCTGTCATAAATGAGACACTGAATGAGACATTCTTCCAGCGAGGTTCATGTAGTTCCGTCTGAGAATTCGCTTCAGATCCTGACTTTTCAAAATAGAATATTCAAGGCATTAAAAAAAAGCAAATCTTCAAATATCTAAAAGAGATGCATACTGATATTATTATCCAAATAACTTCCCAGAGTTTGTGTGTGTCTCTGTGCTCTGTCGGTTAAACTAAAACAATGGAAGAAGCAGGTGGTGGCCTCGAACTGAAAGTTAATTAAATTCACCGATATGCAGCCAAAAAGTAACAGTGGAAGTGCTTGCACAAGGTGAAGAATGCTTTTAGACTTACATCAGACTGTGTTTAAACTAAAGGAAAGGCTCCGTTGTATATTCTCTGCATTGACATTTTAAAATAGAGCAAATCTTTATAATATAATATATATTATATAATACATCAGCACACCTTATGTGAATTAAAAACATGTTAACTGTAGTAAGGCATTTAAGTA
>NW_007729596.1:65418-69471 GCF_000696425.1 Galeopterus variegatus
GCACCTCGCTCAGCCAGTGAGCGGGAACCGGTCTGTATGTGGGATCCGAACCCTCGGCGGGAGCACCGCTGCGCTCCCAAGTGGCGCACTGCTACAGTGCACCACCGGGCCGGCCCTAAGCCGTATCCTTTTAATATTAACTAGACTTAGTGTGTTTCCTTAAAATGAACAGAAAACTAAAAAATTTGAAAAAGAGGCAGTGATACCATTATACTGAATTCCCAAGGCAGCCTTGTGGCAAACACTGTTTTCTAGCAGGGAGGCCAGACAGACCAACAAGTTGGAGACAGACGGACAGCCCCAGCTTCCACGTTCCGCCACGTTGCACCAACCGCTGGGAGCAGAATTAGGTGCCTGGTAGGTGTGGTTCAAGGTGCTGACCACATCGCCTAAAACAGAGCCAGCCCTCCAGGGTATTTCCCGCATCGACCCGGGTGCAGATGCTCTAAAATCAACAGAGAGCTGGACAGAGCAGAGCTCATGGAAAAACTCCATTTTTCATTTTATTTTGGTGTGTTAGTGAATGACTCCTGACCTCGTATTTCAAGTGTGGATCATGTAAACACCATGTAAATGTGGTAAACAATTAAACAAGAAATGCGCTGGCGAGCAATACCAGAGCCTTTGACTATCAGCTCATAAATATAACCAACCATGCGATATACCCGACGTGATGGGAAAAGCATACTCACAATTAACACATTTTAGTTCATATGATTAAAAAAAACAGTGAACTGCATTTAGTGCAGCTTTCTGTCGCATCGGACGTCACAACCCATGCTGTGGAGACGAGCCGGGCTAGGACACACACAGTACACAGCCGTGTTTTAAGCCGAATGTGAGAGGAAAGCCATGGAACAGGAGACTTTTACATACATGTATACATCTAAAGGTGGTGTCCACGGAATGAGATTTATTACAGGGCTCTGTGTGCCGCGACTTCCAGCTGCAGAACACCCCAAGTTATTTCTTCCCCAGAGATCTACTTCTGTATAGAGTAGAAAAAGTTGGTGGTAAAAAAACCTCAGAATCTTCAGGCTCCCAGGGCTCTGTCCCACATACCGTATGAACACCTAAAAATATGAAGAACAATTTAGAAATCTGCATAATTATAAGCATAAAGATAAATATAGCTTAAAGCCTACAGGAGAATCAGTGACTCTCCATCTTTTGTCTTTTGTTTAATTCTTGCCTGTGCTGTCAGATAATGTCCGCTACACATGGAAAGTCCCCTGTGGGAAACTGGGAAAGACAGGAAGCTTTACAAACTACATGGAGACACCTGCTGATTCTGTAAGTGAGCCTTCTCTTTTAGCAAAGGCACATTCACTTAGACCTCAATTAATGCGATGAAGTCCCCTCGCTGACACAAAGGGCGGGATCCCTGCACGAGCAGGGACCTTCTTGTAGGGCACCCGTCCTTTCTGTCGGGACACTAGTGCTAACTGCTGGGCTCCGTCTCCCTGTCACACTGGGCTGTGGGGCGCAGGCAGCGGGTGGCGAGTACTCACCTGGGAGCCTGTGCAGCCCCTAACAGCCACATTCCTGCACACTGGTGGCCTGGGCGCGCCGCGGCGACCGCAGCTGTCTCAAGGCGGCGTCCCCGTACTGGATTCCCGAGCCCATTCTTTCTGGGTCCAGCTCACCTGGGAAAAAAGGTTTTCATGTTTCTGTGATCCCCAAGATATATCAAGTGAAGAAAAGCAAAGTAAAAAATCACACGTGTACACGTCACTGTACGAGGCACTGCAAAAAGTCCGTGGAAAAACAGAATTAGAAGATAATACAAATCTTTCCAAGAACTTTTTGAAGACCCCTCATATTTAATAAAGAGGAAAAAAAAAACGTGTGTATTTGCTTGCAAAGGCCCAGAGGACTAGTGATGACCGCAGGCTGCAGCGGGAGCTCTGGACGGCCAGGGGATGTGGGGTCGGGGGGCGGCTTTTCATTGCACACTCTGAACTTGTTAAGTGTGGATTACACAAATACATGAGGTATACAAAAATAAATAAATTTAAAATTAAAGCACGGAGATACCATTTTTCACTTAGACTGGTAAAAACCCCGGTGTGATAACATGCACTGTGGACAGGCCTTTGGTAAACAAGCCTGTCGACAGGGGAATCTGACAGTCCCCGCCTAAGTCCCAAATGCATGTGTTCTCTGACTCGGCGAGTCCCCTGCTGGGAACTTACCTTTCGTGTACACTTGTGCACGTGTAAGATGGTGCATACAAAGTTAATTACCGCGGCACTGTCTACACAGCAAAATGTTGTCTACAACCCAAATGTCCAGAGTTGACCAGCTCGATATATCACGGTAAAACACACATGGAATAGTACATGCCACACACACACACATTCACATAAAACTCTACATGCTGACTGTAATGATTTGGGGGTACAGTCGGTGAAAACAGCAAGAGGCAGCCGTCTCTCTTGTGGTTTTGGGTAAAAGTGGGGGAAGAGATGGGTTTTGAACCAGATGAATGCACTACCCACTTGAAAAATTAAAATTCAAAAGTATGCTGAAGAATCTTAACGTAGACCCTTGTATTTTTCACCTAGATATGACTCCGATTTTGGTGCTCTCAGAAGAAACGCATCTTGAAAGTCTCACGTGATCGAGCTGTATCGGCTGCTTTCACGGGCTCCACGTAAAAGTAGCAAAGTCACTCAAATAAATTTCACGTTCAGCCCAACGACACTCAGCACCACGCCAATCTTAATCATAAATACTTATCCTGTAGAGTCTTGAAAAATAACAGCTTTTGTACCAAGCTTAGTCAATTTTATTTGTTTTCTGATTAGAAAAATACAAGAGGGTGTCACAGCTGCTCCTATTGAGACCCCATCACCTGGGCCCCAACCTCCTTCCACCCCACCCAGTGCCACCTGCCCCGTGCCCTGCTCTCCCGCCACGCACTCTCAGCATCAACATGTGTGTGCGACAAGTCCTCCCTCACCCAAACCTCTGGCTCTGTGCCCTGTGGTGCCGGCTCCATCCTCCGCCTGCTTGTTCCTTAATGGTGGCTTCTGTGAAGGTCCCCACATCTGTAATTCTGCAGACGCTGCCCTTGATGAAGACGACCCCTGACGTCCCTTGCCCGCCCCAGCACACACGTTCCAGCTCGGCTCTTAGCTGTGAGGCCTTCCTGGGCCACATCTGGTAAGGGACACTCTTCAACGCGCACACGGTGCAGGCGCAGGTGGCACGTGGCCCCTGGGTCTCACCCTTCCCCTGCAGGGGTCTGCTCTCAGTCCCTGCTGTCCTCATGCGGACTGTGCTCTGGACCAGCACCTGCCTCCCCAGCTGCCACCAGCCCAGAACTCTGTGCACACTCCAGCGTGACGTCAAAGGTGGCACAGCCACTGCAGAACGCCGTGCTCCCTGGGACCCCCACCCCTCTCTGGCTCCACGTCTCACCTAGTGACCCAGGTGTGCCCGCCTGGACTCACCCCGGCTCCCTCTTGACCTTCGTCGTCACCATCCCTGACCCCAAACTCAACTGCCCTTTCCTGCCACTTAGCACAGGAGTCGTGTGATGCTACTGCCTAGATACGTCCCAGATTCTGCTGTCTCTTCCACTCCCCTTCCACACCCTGCTAAAGCTCTCATCAGCCGTCTCTGCTCCGATTACTCGAAAGTGCCTCATCTGGCATCCTGACTCTGGCCCCGTCCCTCTCTCCATCACGGCCTGCTCACCACTCACCCAACGGCCGCGGTTCTCAGCCTCGGGTGGGCGACGACTCACACGAGAGAGCATGTAAAGATGCAGAGGCCCAGATGACACTCCCGCACGACGGGCTCAGCCTCTGCAGACGCGGGGCTGGGGGAGTCTTCTCTGCGCCCCAGCTGGCTGCTGGGCAGAGAATCAGCGGCCCACGAGGTGAAGTTCCAGGCGCCCCTGACCTGGCTCACTGTTCCCGATGTTTTAAAAGACTGAGCTCAGCTGTTGCCTCCTCCTGGAAGTCCTTCTCCCTGACATCCTCCCACCCTCCAGCTGGCACAGGTTCCTCTTTAAGTTACCCTGAGATCCTGCGCATCTCTCAA
>NW_007729596.1:70061-71176 GCF_000696425.1 Galeopterus variegatus
CCACCCTCCAGCTGGCACAGGTTCCTCTTTAAGTTACCCTGAGATCCTGCGCATCTCTCAATTACTGTATCGACCTCACGATGTTACAATTATCTTTTGATTGCTTCCCACAAAGGACCATTTCTTGGGGTGACCATTGTGACTTACTCATATTTGTATCTCAGCACCTGACAAACCGGCACTCAGATACTTAAATGAATTAATTAAAAGGTGAATGTCCACCTATAATTTGGGTGATATTTAAATCAAAATCAACTTTAGTAAATGACAGCTGCGCAGTATTTTGTCAGCTGCCTATATTAGGGTGATTTAAAATGATTTTTACTGAAGCAGCCAGTGCAACAACGTGACAGATACAACAGAGGCGCACTCAGAGAGCGTCAGAAGTAAAATGACTCGAGACTGCACGGCTCGGCAAGGCCCAACCTGCAAGCACCGACACTGCACTGCGTCGCTGATGCTCTGGTCACGACAGACAGCCCCAGTCCGACAGAATCACATGTTGCAGACAGAGTGTGGACAGAGGCCTATTGTTCTACTTGAAGTGACCAGCCCACCGACAACTGTACTTCTGAAAGCAAACCCGCCCTGAAGGCTTGGCTGCCCCCGCAGCTCAGCTGGTCTGCCCTCCCGTCTCAGCTCCGCGGGAGCTGCCCTGACACCCCAGCCTCGCGGGCACGACCTCCAAGCCCTTAAGTGGCCACTTTAGGCTGGCAAGTGCAGGGTGAATATCCTGCGACCAAATCACTCCTGACAATATTAAAAGATGATAGCACTGAGCTAGGAATTTAAACATACAGAAGAAAAGTTTACTGATGGGAAGGCTTTTACCTGACTCAATTTTGTTGAGTATTTTTCTTGCACACTGCACAAAAGCCTCTTCCACATTCTCCCCTGTGAGTGCACTTGTTTCCAGAAACATCAGCTCTAAAAGGGACATCAAACAAAATACAAAGCCATGTTTAGATCATAGTTTCCAGTTACTAACAGCCTGTTTAGAATCTCTTAGAATTGCAGGCAAAATATACTGTATGACCTACAGCCATATATTTCTGTAAATATGAAATCAAAATATGCCAATATAGGGGCCGGCCCGGTGGCGCACTGGATAGTGC
>NW_007729596.1:71938-74595 GCF_000696425.1 Galeopterus variegatus
GCAACGCCGAGGGTTGCGATCCCGTTGCCAGACACGGAAAAAGACAAAAGACAAAAAAAAATGCCAATATATTTTTTTAAATGTTCGAAGGCTTCTAGACTTTTCTGACACGCAGCTGTCGTCTCACGGTAGCGCTCCATCTGTGGAAGGGCTGACGGAGCAGCGTGGCTTCTGGCCTGAGCGACCACTGCCCATCTCAGGTGAAGGAGCTGTTTCCTTCTCCAGACAGCTGCACGTCCCCACAGATACAACCTACCACGCCCACACTCGTTAGGGGACAACACTGCAGCATCACCTAGCTGCATGAGGTGGTCTTACGTGAGTCAATACTGCCCCTCCAGAGCCAGGCCCGGCCACCAGCTCTCAGGCAGACCACACCTCCTGTAAGAGGGAGTCCATTCAAATGGCATCTGAATTCCTTGTGAGCTTTTTAACATTCTACGCTTCTGCATGTCTAAACAGCTTCTTTACAAACTGCCGTGTTTCTCTCATGTTTATTTCCTTAGCAGAAAACCAGGCGAGTTATAACAATATAGTTTGGTAGTTCTAGAAGCCAATCAAATATTGATACAGGATACTCTAGCTCTTGATTGGTTCTGAAAATTACAATTATTTAAAATGGCTGAATTTTTATTATTCTGTTACCCATAAGTAACCGTTACTTCATACGGCATTCTCAGGTGTTCTATATGGAAACTCAGAGAAGTTTCAGAGTCAACTATAACCAAATAATTCAAATTCAGTGGAAGTAAAATAAAGCTGACAAGCCAGGTGTCTCTCCACCGCTTCCCTTTCTATAGGGATTAACATCTCACCAATTTGCTACAAAATACATTAAAAACTGACGACATCATCTGGTTAGGGCCTTTAAAAATTATTGTTATAAACTCCGCTTTAACCCAAGACCTCGAATATTCAAAGATCACAGCCTGAAAGTCATTACAGAATGTTAATGTGTTTGCTTTTATCATGACAGTAACTCCTGTAGGCAGAACGTCCTGTAGTGAAAATACGCTAAAGAAGTCTGAATTTACAGCCAGAACAACAGGAGGGTCCACGTTTCCTAAACGTGGTTTGACCTTGCAGCTCCAGCAGATTTTTAAACTCATGACCCCCAGATCTGCTACTTGAAAAGCAGGAGGAGTACAGGTCACTTGCCGTTTTCCTGAGCAAACCTGGAGGCTTCTAGGAAGGTGACTTCGCGGTCGGCGTCGAGGTCCTTCTTGTTCCCACAGAGGATGATCACGATGCTCTGACTTGCTAGCATTCTGGCATCTGTTAACCAATTAGTAAGCGCATTGTAGGTTTCTCGGCTGCGTAATACAAGATTGTGGAAATAATACATGTATTTTATAACACCAGCAACTCTGCCCCGTCATCCTCACCACACACACCGCCTCTCCACTCTGCAGGGCAAAGGCAGCAGCACCTTTACGGGACGTCCCGTGGCCTGAGCGCACTGCGGACCCTCCACACCCACGCAGCTTGTCTCCTTTTGTTTCCAGAGATACGAGACAAGCCGGGTATTTTGCTGTGTTTTGTTTGCCTGGTCAGGTGCAAAAGGAAACAGGCTCCTTCACTCACCCTATGAATGTCTGCTGAGCTCTTGGCATGTGCAGGGCACAGTGCCGGATCTGAAGGCTGGGGGATTAGCAGATCGCTGCCATTTAACGAATCCTGGCAGTGTGCTGTACTTTCTCTTATAGAAATTTGTCACACTGATTCTTTATAGGGACTCTGTGACATAGACTGCTATTCTCTCCCTTTTCCATGAGAAACCCAAGGCCCCAAGAGGTGAATTAAGTTGCCCAAAGTCACACAGCAGCCAGCAGCAAAGCCAGGACTTGATCAGGTCTGTCTGACTCCAGAACCAACTCTCAGACCCGCTGTTTTCCACCCTTGGTATGTAAGGACATATCCCTTCTTGTGGCACTTTGATAGTCTGATGACTTCACACGTTAGCAAGCGGAGCCTTGCACACCTGGGCAGGTGCAGCGAGGGCTGGGCTGGGAGCTGCCACCTCCTCTCAAGGCCNTTGCACACCTGGGCAGGTGCAGCGAGGGCTGGGCTGGGAGCTGCCACCTCCTCTCAAGGCCCTTGGCTCCGACACACAGCCTGGGAGGGAGGCAGCTGGGGGACACTTCTCACTAGACAGGCAGCTGCCCAGAAAGGACCCGCAGGGGACACTGCTGAGATCACACATTTCTATAGAGTGCTCGTGAACCCTGACCTCCTGCTGTCTGATGAAATTTCTTCAAGGACAGAAATATTCTATGACCTGTGCTATCTGATGTGATAGTCACCAGCCACATGTGGCTTCTGAACACTTGAAATGTGGCTGGTGCAACCAAGGAAGTGGATTAACTTTATTTTAATTAAGTTGCCACATGTGGATAATAGCTGCCACATGAAGGCTTTGTACCAACTCATCTGCACCTCCCAACAGCCTCATGAGGGTTCCAGATGGGGACACTGAGGTACACACGGCTGAAGTTCCAGCCTCAGGAGGTGGCCCCGCTGGAAAGTGGAACCGGGATTTAAACCCAGGCAACCTAAGCCCAGAGTCTATGTCCTCGACCTCTCTCCACTCTCCCAGTCACTCGCCACACACGGAGCTCTGGGCACCTCCAGCAAAGTGTCCCAGCACCCTTGGAAAC
>NW_007729596.1:75736-80266 GCF_000696425.1 Galeopterus variegatus
ACCTGTTCCTCCATGCTCACCTCCCCTGCCCTCACCTGCTCCCCCATGCTCACCTCCCTGCCCTCACCTCCCCTATGGTCACCTCCCCCGCCCTCAGCTCCCATGCCCTCAGCTTCCCTGCCCTCACCTCACCTGCCCTTACCTCCCCTGCCCTCACCTCCCCTGCCCTCATCTCCCCAGCTCTCACCTGCTCCCCCATGCTCACCACCCCTGCCCTCACCTTCTCCACGCTCACTTCCCCTGCCTTTTGACCTCTCCCCTTTGCTTGATTTGTCCATTAGCAAAACAGAATTTGCTCTGGTACCTCCCGTCTTAGAGAACAAAACCAAAAGGTCTCACTGTGTTCCTCTCTCTTCTACACCCCTAGACAGATTGTCCAGTCCCCTCATCCCCACTCTGTCCCCCATCTTCCTCCCTGTCTGTCTTCTCCTGCCAAATCATTCCAAATCCACCCTGCTGGGCTGCCCTTCCTCAGAGCTGGGTCCTGCGTTCCCTATTCCATTAACGTTCGACCCGTTTTCTCTCCAGCTCAGAATGCCTCTGTAAGACCCAACTGCTGCCCCCATCCCTGCGGAGCTGCCTAACATGCATCAGGTGGGACATTTACAAGGCAGAGCCCCTCTTCAGCCCCCACCGTCCAGGTCCACATCCAATGTCTAAGGCAAATCCTCTCCGCCCTTATCCTCGGCTCCTTCCTGTCCATCTCTGCATCCGATCTGATCCGTCTCACACACACCCTGACTTCTGCTGTGCCTCACGACCTAGAGTCTAGATCCTATTTGATCTCAGAGAGGGGACCGGGTGCCCTGCACAACAGACTCTCCACCCTGCCTCCCGCAGAGCTGACGCTCCTCCACCCCCCAGCCAGGCACGTCCCGTCTTTAACTCCACTCTGAAATCACGTGGTCATCACCACGCAGGCTCCCGATCCTGGCCTTCTGGAGTTTATGCTGTGTCAGCCACTCCCTAGTCATGGCAGTGGGGTCTGAGACGGAGCAGACACACGTCTGATTAAATTCACCGCGTGTATTCAGTGCTTGCAGGAGAACAGCGGTGATTGAAGATGGTTAGTGTTTTCTACGCAATTACTGACCTTTTGTGTGCAATACGTACCCAACTTTAATTAAATGAAATGTCTGCAGTGGGCGTGGGTTTTATTTCATTGAATTTTGACATGATAAATGGCTGTTCTGTTCTGACTTTGTACGTCTGTGCAAGAAGCACAACGAAGATATTAATCCGCTTCCTTGCTTTAGCAGTCACAGAATACTGAACATGTAATGCATTTGCAGTGATCTCAAGTCCTTGCTCTGAGCTTCAGTTGAGACTTTATTGTGATAAACTTGCGGAGGAGTGAACACTTTGGGGAATGTGTATCAGCCATCAGAACGTGCTCTAGTTAATGTAAAACAAAACCGAACCCTCACAAGAGGTTTTAAAAAATTCTTCTTTAAAAGGGAAATATAAAAAAAATTGTTTGTGCTATTCCTTAGCCTTGACTTTAATCTAAAAGTGTGCTGTAGAGTACACATTCCCGCCCTCCCGTGGCTGTCGGCCTCGAGGTTACAAAGCACTGGCTCAGGCTTCTAGTGGATTCCACAGCAGATCAGCGCTGTGTGATTGTTTGTGCTATTCCTTAGCCTTGACTTTAATCTAAAAGTGTGCTGTAGAGTACACATTCCCGCCCTCCCGTGGCTGTCGGCTTCGAGGTTACAAAGCACTGGCTCAGGCTTCTAGTGGATTCCACAGCAGATCAGCGCTGTGTGGAGCCGAGCGCAATTTTAGCTGTCCAGAGGTGAATTTTCTGAAATTGGTGCAAGGAAGGTTGAGAGAACATGATTAATTATTTCAAATCCAATTTTAAAATACGTTATTAAATTAGAGAAAAAGCTACCTGAATCGTTCTTGTCCTGCTGTATCCCATATCTGTAACTTCACATATTTACCGCCAACATTTATGATCTTTGAACCAAATTCCACGCCTATCGTATGATTTGAGTCATCTTTGACTAAAAAAGAAAAAGAAAAGCAAGCTATTTAATTATAGAGCATTAAGGTAGTAGGGTTATAGCTTTAAACAAGTCACACTAAATCAAGGGTTACGTCAATGGAAAATGTAATGTACTTTGGCCGTTCCTTCCTCCAACCATTGGCTGATAAGAAGCATTCACTGTTCTGAACAGAATAAACACAGCCCCTCTTCTTGAAGAGACAATAAATCTTTTTCTCAAAACCCATAAACAAACCACGCCCTTTGCAGCCCAGGCTCGGAGGCAGCCACCCCACATCAGATCCATACCCGACTGTCCACTGCTGGGGTGGTCACAGATGGGCCATCTAAATACCACCGTGCCACCCTGAAGGGCTTAATGTCCAGCGACAGGCTGGGAACTAGGTAAATAATGAGGTGGTCCTAGTTTCACCTATTCGGACAGATAAATTTCTAAAGAAATAAAAGGAAAAGGAAAAACACTGTGGCCCACGAAGGCAACATGACAGACACCAAAGACAAAGGGAAAAGTTGCAAACAACTGAACTAAAAATAAAAAACAAAGCAGAAAACAAAACCCTGTGCATGTTGCAGGGGTTAGGCTTTCATGAATTTCAGCATTGCACAGCAATACCTTGGAATTAATTTGTGGGAGAAATCAGTACTTCTGTCTGAACGGGCAGGAGACTGACAAAGTAAGCGTTCTGCTACACTCAACTGGACGACACTGCCCGTAAAAGAAAATTTCTGTGACGATGACAGGATGTACTAAAATCAAGTATCAAGGCTATATGGGCCGCTGACTAGAGTGTATTTTATTACTATAGAACAAAATCCAATTGTTCCAGAGCAAGGGGTGCTGCAGGGCAAGTGTATTTACAGCTTCCTGGGGTGGGGGTACAAGGTGGTGCTGACTAGGCCGGTCTGTCTCGGGCACAGATGGTGCAGAACTCGTGGGGGAACCGGGCTGGAAGTGAGCTGCAGGGGGGAGGCCCTCACAGGGTGACGACTGGCAGAGGCCACTGATACAACTCGGCCATGGGAGAAGCAAGGTGAAGCCCTCTCATCACCACGTCACGAGGAGCTGGAGGACCCTCCAGGGAGTTCTCCTTGGAAGAGAGAAGGGGGACAGGGCTGGGCACTTGGCCCAGCATCATCCTCTGGGGGTCCTTTCTGAGACCCTACAAAGCAAAGTCTCAGCAACTTGTAAATAAACTCGGATGACCAGAGAATGAATACTTGTGAAATTCAGTAAGGACGGGGTGTGACTGACCCGCTGGGTCCATGTCCCCAAACAGAGGCTCCAGCAAGCTCTGGGTTGATGAACGTGTGAGCAGAATAGATTTCTAGAATTTATGTATCCTGAGAACTCTCCACCAAGACGCCCCATGTGGCCTCTCTCCCCTTCAACACCGTCTGGGGGATCTCATGCGTACTGGCCTACGGCACACTTCATTAAACCAAATTCATTCTGTTTTTGAGCCTTCACACCAACTGCCACTAAACAGACAGGTCACTCTCCACAATTCTTTCCATTATTATAAATTCACTGCTTATTTTAAGGGCCTTTCAAACCTACAGTCTTCTACAATCTTGCCAGGCCTCCCACAATTTGGAAGAAAAAATTCAACCTCCTTTACCAGAACAGTGCGGGTCCATGGCAAGCGACTGGCTCTGCGGTCAAGCGCCTGCCAGCCTGTGCCCAAGAGCCCACTCCAACCGCCCTGCACCTCTGTTCCTGGCCTGCCAAACAGAACCGAGGACTGGAACTCCTTTGCTACAATCCAAGGCCATCATGAGGACCAAACGCTGTTACTTTACCCAGAACGTACACCTAGAGCTTCTCTGGCTGCTCTGCCAGGACATGGGATTCCTGCCAGAGGACCCCTGTGCTGCCTACAACGTCCCATTATCTCTCAGCATTGGGAAAACGTACCGTGTGAGTGACTCCGTGGTGGACCCCTGGAAACTGAAATGCTAACCATGTAAACTCGATTGCATTATGAAGAGTTTTATAACATGACCTTTCCAAGTTATTTAAACGTACTTTTAAACTACGACCTTTTTTCCCTGAAAAAAAAAAATGGGGAAGATTTACAGGGAGCAAATCTCAGGAGAGCCTCGGAAGACAGGCGGATACTTTTAAACTACGACCTTTTTTCCCTGAAAAAAAAAATGGGGAAGATTTACAGGGAGCAAATCTCAGGAGAGCCTCGGAAGACAGGCGGGAGGGCACAGCCATCGGAGGTCACTTACATTTCTTTTCAATGAACTGATGAAGCAAGCACGACTTGCCAGTTCCTGCGTTTCCAATAACCAAGAACTTAAACAAAAAGTCTGAAAGACAAAGAAGACCATGAACCGCAACTTCAAAACGGGTGCTGTGAATTTACTCTTAGACTACAATCGTCAAACTGAACGGAACCCTAGCTGTTAACATAAAAAAGACGGGCCTGAATTTTCTGTGAAAATGACAGTAAACATGTTGACTTACCTTTTTTTTTTTTTTTTTTTTTTTTTTTTTTTTTTTTTCCGGTTCG
>NW_007729596.1:81200-90878 GCF_000696425.1 Galeopterus variegatus
GGGGATCGCACCCCGCGGCGTTGCGCCCGGGCCTCACTCAGCCAGTGGGCGGGAACCAGTCTGCATGTGGGATCTGAACCCTCGGGCGGGAGCGCCGCCGCGCTTCCCAAGCGGCGCACTATCCAGTGCGCCACCGGGCCGGCCCCTTGACTTACCTTTTCACGTTTAAATGTTTTTGCTATTTGGCTTACCCGCTTATTAAGTAGTTTTCCAAACTGTGTTCTTCAAGCAGTTTCTTTTGAAGTTGGAAGTTTGAAAACTACTCTTCAAAGGAATAAACCGTGTCCCTTTGCTCGCCACTATTCAAAGAAATGTGCACACTCACTTGCAAGCAAAAATATCCTAGAAATTTCAAGTGTTTTCTGTACAAAAGCCTGGTGGACGTCAAGGAGCCCCCTTCTTACTTTTTTTCGAACGCAGGTGGTGAGTTTCATCTGCACTTGCAGATGGGTGTGGCCTTGGGCCTATTCCCTGGTCTGTGACTTGTGGGAGGGACGGCTCAGGTCAGGTCTGGGTCAGCATTTCTAGAGTGAGATTTGTCTGATTCAGTGTAGAGAAAGCTCCTCATTTCTTCTTTACATGTAGCAATGCATTTAATTTGGTATACTATTTTCCACGAAATGGAAATGATGGGCTGGCATGATGGTGTGTCAGCTGCCCATGTCACCCTCCGTGAGTCACTTGCTTTTCTGCTAATGAAGAAAGAACCTTTGTTCTGCAGTCGGGTGCTCAGAAGCAGTTCCCTGTCCCTCTTACCGCTGAGTCCACCCTTAACACTCGATCCCTTGTACCTTTGGAAGGGTCATGCCACAGCCCTTCTCCAGATCAGACCGAGCACACCCTCACCTGGCTGCCTTCCCTCCCCTAGTCAAGCTAAAATAGTCTGTTTCTGTGCTGATGCTTGGCCCAGCCTGGTCACCTGTTTCTTAAAAACTGCATCCGTCATCACTCAGGTGAAGCCTGCTCGGCCTCTTGTGACACTCGCATGGGATAAACAATGAAACTCACGGAAGGGTGCTGCTACAATTACGTCAGCATTTAAAAATCCCAACAGTTTCAGCTTCTCACTGTGTGTTTTATTTATTTATTTTTATTATTATTATTATTATTTTTGTCTTTTTTCGTGTCCGGCAACGGACTGCAACCCTCAGTGTCGCGCCCGTACCCGACCGGGACCGGCAACAGGATCGCAACCCTCGGCGCTGCGCCCGCCCCTCGCTCAGCCAGTGAGCGGGAACCGGTCTGTATGTGGGATCCGAACCCTCGGCGGGAGCGCCACCGCGCTTCCCAAGCGGCGCACTGTAGCAGTGTGCCACCGGGCCGGCCTCACTGCGTGTTTTAAAAGCACGCCATGCTCAAGTTCACAGCAGCACAATTCACAACAGGCGAGAGGTGGAAGCAGCCCACGTCCATCGACGTGTGGACGGATGGACAGACTGTGGTGTATGCACACAACGGAATCCTACCTAACCTAATGAAGGAAGGAACCCCGACACCTGCTGCCACATGCACGGACACTGTCACAAAAGGACAAACACTGCGCGACTCCACTTGTATGAGGTCCCCAGAGTCATCAAATTCACAGAGGCAGAGAGTAGAATGGGGGGTGCTGGGAGCAAGGGGACGGAGCAAAGTCTTATTCAGTGGGTACAAATATCAGCTTGGAAAGATGAAAAGTTGCACAGACGGATGCTGGTGACGTACAACAACGTGATGTAATTAATGCCACTAAACTGTACACTTAAAATGTAAATTGGGGCCGGCCCGGTGGCGCACTGGATAAGTGCGCCGCTTGGGAAGCGCGGCGGCGCTCCCACCCGAGGGTTCGGATCCCAGCAACAGACCGGTTCCCGCTCACTGGCTGAGCGAGGCGCAGGAGCAACACTGAGGGTTGCGATCCATTGCCAGACACGGAAAAAGACAAAAAAGACAAAAAAAAAAAAAAATGTAAATTGCATGTTATGTACATTTTACCATAATAAAAATAAGCAAAAATAACTAACACATGCCACGCCTAATCATTTTCACTGAACAGCGTTTACAACCCAGGAAACTGAAGGGAGGATGGTTAGGTTTGCCAGCTGGAAAGGGCACTGGAGCTTCTCCGTCTCGTTTGAAATCCTCTTCTACTTAAGAAATAGAGCTCAGTCCACTGCGTGGGTCGTAAACAGAGGTAAGAGGAGACACAGGCGAGGAAGCCAGGAGATCACACACAGCACGGCTCGAAGGTTCGAACGTTTCTGTTCCCAGGAACATAGGGAGGTGACTTCACAGATGCACGCAACCCCAGCGCTCACGCTCACACGCTCCGTGGACTGTGGCTTACAGCTTGCTCCTCGCCACGCCCACCCCGTCACGGGAACCGCCATCCAGACGGCACCACAGCCTCGAATGGCCAAGGGTGACACATCAACTGAACTGCACCTTTCTGGATGAATGGTAATTCCTCCAACAAATGCTCCGTACTCTGAAGCTCAAAAAGGTAAGAATTTGTAGTAAATAAAAAACCTTTTTGTTTGAAAATCCTTTTGGGTCAAACACCTAGAAATGCTGGATAAAATATATCGTAAGTTAAACAATGCATAGTCGAACTTTTAGGAGAGAAAAGGAAATCTCCAGTCACTTGGAACATGGAGGGGACCGAAAAAAGCTGAGGGGGCACGGGGTGGGGCTGTCGGTGTCGGGTTGTAGACACATGGACTTTGATATCTGTGTGGGACAGGGGACAGGAGCTGTGCCCTGAAGGAGAGAGTACAGAGCTGGGTCTGAGTGCTCTTCGGGCCTAGAGCTGAGTTGGGGTGTGCTAGGAAAAAACCCCTCACTAACTCAGGCGGACAAGGAACCTTCCCTGCCTCTGCCTGGCCCCTCAGCAGAAGGGGGAAAACATTCCCCTTTGAAAGTTGTGGGCTGGCACCACAGGTGGGCTTGGAATTCCAATTTAAAGAACCATGTGTACAAGGAATCCCTGAACCAAGAAATTAACAGGAATACAAATGGCTCTAGAAGGCATTTTCGTTGGCGTGCCTGGCAGGACACATCCTCAACCCCACATACAGGGAATCCCACCACCCAGCTCCTCTGAAGACGAGCTCATACCTAAAACTAAACAACACTCAAGGGGACAGTCCACCACCACGCGTGAATCGGCCACCGCAGGTGGTACACGAGCCCTTCAGGAATCTGACAAAAGACCAGCCCGAGAAAGCATCCTCAAAATGATCAGTTCCATAAAAAAAGAACCGCATCCTGAAAGAAAGAAATAGGATGCCTTGAAAGGATGCACGGACTTCCAGAACCCAGAACGTCCAGAAATAAACATCACAGGCACGGAGAAGAAACGCAGGACCCGTGGACGGGCTGGAGAGCAGGACGGCAGAGCCAAGGGGGTCGGTGGAGCCTGATGTGCACTTGGGGTTCAGGCCAAGAGAGCAGGGACAGAGAACCAAAGAGAAACAAAGGCTGAGAGTTTTACAGAGTTGAAACAAAAGGAATCATCAGAGTGAAAAATAACTGAATCATGGTAAGAATAAGTAAGTCTACTGTAGACGGATAATTGTGAAAAGACCATGAAACACTGAGAATGGGGAAGACGTTCTCCGTGAAGACACTGGGTGTGGGGACCCCAAAGGTCAGAAGGCAGCGGGGTGCTGTCCTCACAGGGCTGGGAGGAGAGAACAGAGCAACCTTTCCAGTGTTGAACATGGTGAGTAAGACGTTATCCCCAGAGCCGAGGGGGACCTCAGCCTCCAGGCGGTGGGGGGGGGGGGACAAGCACTTTCCCTACTTATGTCACTAAGCACAACTCAAAACCCAGACATTACATGTAAAAGAAACAAGACTCTGAGAGGCAGAGGGAAGGCAGGTGGCCAGGGCCTTGCAGGCCTGGGAAAGACACGGTGGTGGGTTTCATGGGTTTTCCTCTGGCCTCACATATCCCAGACTTGGAGCCGAACAAACTGATAACCCAGAAATGCCAACGGCCACAGACAAAAATGTCCCAACAGAAGCCTGTTCTCTCCAGCCCTGGACCAGGAAAGGGGCAGCCAAGCGAGAGAGAAAGCCTCTGCAGGACACCTGCTCCACTCTCGTCAGCCACCACGGTGACATCCATGCCAGCTCTGGCTGGATGCAGAGCAGGATGGGGAGCCTGGACTTCCTCCCATGCAAGGCTGTGCGAGGCACCCCAATATTCCATGGAGGTGGTGTCAGAGAGGACAGGTGGGCAGCTGGGGCCTCCATCCCTGCTGGCGGGCAATGGGCCCTCCCTTGCCCTGCCACAGTGTCAGTGGAGACTACGGGGAAGGGGACCAGAACGCTCCCACCCCCAGCCCTAAAGGAGCACCCTCTCCCGTGCAGTGGAAGCCGGGTGGGGGTGTTAGTTCTCGTGCGGAAGCCAGTTAAACAGAAGACTTAAACCCAAAAACGTCCAGGTTTCAGTTGAAAATCCCTCACCATGCCAAGAACCAGGGGACGATCTCACAGGGAAAGAAAAAAGACAATAGATTCCAACGTCGAGCTGACAGAAGTGTAGAATTACCTGGCAAATATTTTCAAGCAGCCATCAGGAACACGCTTCGACAAGCAACGTAAACATGCTTGAAACAAATGAAAAGTCAGAAGTCTTCGGTGAAAAAACAGAAAGTCTCAGCCAAGACATAGCAGGTGTAAAGAAGAACCAAATGGAAAATTTAGAATCAAAAAGTATAACAACCAAGATTAGGAGCTCATTGGGTGGGCTCGACGTCAGACTGGAAGGGACAGGGGAGGACTTTGTGAGCTGGATGCAGCTCAGTATGAAGCATCCAGTCCCAACAACAAAGAGAAGGAATGGGCCTCAGGGACCCGTGAACAGCACCAGAAGATCTGCCACTCGAGTCACTGGTGTCACGGACAGAGCAGAGACAGAGGGTGGCTCTGAAAAAGCACTCAGAGAAACCGTGGATGGGAGCTTCCGAAATTTGGTAAGAGACATTAAATCTTCACATTTGAAAAGCCGACTGAATCCCAAACACAAGAAATCCACGCCAAGACGCATCATAATTAAACTTCTGAAAACTAAAGACAAATTCTTGAAAGCAGCCAGAGAAAAAATACTTTCTCTACAGAGAAAAGCAACCCAGACGACAGCAGATTTCCCATCGGAAACCCCGGAACCAGAAGGGCGCGACACGGTTTTTCAAGGGCTGGAAAAAAAAAAAAAACCCTCAACCCAGAATCCTGTACCCAGTGAAAATACCCTTCTGGAATACAGAGTAAGTCACAACATTCTCAGATGAAGACAAAGATTAACAGAATTTATCCCTGACGGGCCTACCCTGCAAGAATGGCTGAAGACGGTCTCCAAACAGAAAGAAAAGGGTAAGAAGAGAAACCTCGGAACACGGAAGGTGAACGTGTGGCTTTGCTTCCTCTGTTTTCTACATTGTGTTTGACCATTTAAGAAAAAATGGTCACATCGATATGATTCTAAAAACATATAAAGGAAATAAATACTGAAGAACATTCTAAGCGGGGGAGTGCAAAGAGAAGCAAAAGAAGGGAAGGCTTCTACTTTTCACTTTAACTGGTAAAATAATGACAACAGTTAACTGTAATAAGTTATGTATACAGTCGGCCTTCCTATCTGTGGATTCAATGAACCTCTGATTAAAACAGTTGGAAAAAAGAATAAAAAATAGGGCCGGCCCCGTGGCGCACTCGGGAGAGTGCAGCGCTGGGAGCACAGAGGTGCTCCTGCCGCGGGTTCGGATCCTATATAGGACTGGCCGGTGTGCTCACTGGCTGAGCGCGGTGCGGGTGACACCATACCAAGGGTTGCGATCCCCTTACCCATGAAAAAGACAAAAAAAATAAAAAAGAATAAAAAATAATTTAACAATAAAAACATACTAATAAGCAAGAGAGTATAACGACTATTTTCATAGCATTTGCATTGTATTAGGTATCATAAGTTACACAGAGATGATTTAGAGTATACAAGGAGGATGTGCATAGGTTATATGCAAACGCTGCACCACTTTTATCAGGGTTAGGGTTAGCGACAGATTTTGGCATCCATGGAAGGTCCTGGAACCAATCCCCCTCGGATACCGAGGGACGACTGGATACAATGTAACACCTACAGCAACCACTAAAAACAGCGATCAACCGAGATACATTTAAAAACACTCAGTAAACCAAGTGGAATCCTGAAACACTGGTCAAGTCATCCACAGGCAGGCTGAAAAAGGAAGACAGAATAATAAGAAATAGAACGGAAAACAAAAAAGTAAACTGAACCTAAGTCCTGCTATATCAATAGTTACGTTAAATGAAAATCGAACAGATATGCCGATTAAATAACAGACTGGCAGACTCGTGTAAAAAACACGACCCAACTATATGCCACCTGCAAGAGACTCTCTGCAACTGTAATGATACAGGACAGAAGAAAGATGCATCCTGCAAACACTCATCAAAGGACAGCAGGACTGGCCGCATTAATATCAGACTTCAGAGCAAAGAAAATGACCAGGGACGGAAAGGACCTGTTGAGTAAGATGTTAACTGTATGTTTGGCTGTTTCTTATAAAACTAAACATGTAACCATTGCATGACTCAGCAACGGCACTCCTAGGCATTTATCCCAGAGAAATAGAGACCAGGTTCACACAAAACCCTGCATATGAATGTTTACGGCAGCTTTATTCACAATAGCCAACAACTGGAAAAAACCCAGATGTTTTCAACAGGTGAACGGTTAAACAAACTGTGTGGCACGTTCACACCACGGAGTAAAAGGACTGAAGTGTTTTTATACGCAGTGACCTGGACGACCTCCAGAGAACTATACTGAGCAAAAAAGTCAATCCTCCAAAATTATAACTGCCAGATTCTGTTTAGACAACATTCCCAAAATGTCAAAACCATAGAAATGGAGAACAGAATTGCGGTTGCCAGGGACTGGAGTGGGAGGGGTGGTGGCAAGAAGAAAGTGTGTGTGTCTATAAAAGGTCAACAGGAGCGACCTCTAGGGTGATGGAAATGTTCTGTACATCAAGTGATACTGTGCAACGGTGTTGCAAGATGTTCCCACTGGGAAACCGGACCCCCCTCCCACAACCAGGCACCCCGTGCCAGCACCTTGGGGCCCACCCAGGGACCCAAGTCATGGAGAAGGGGACCAGAGCCCCCTCCCACAACCAGACACACCACACCAGCACCTCGGGGCCTGCTTGGTGACCCGAGGCATGGATCTGGGGACTGGACACTCTCCACAACCAGGCACACTGCCAGCACCAAGGAGCATGCCAAAAACATCACCTCCATGTGGGTGGCCCAGCACAGCCACCACAATAACCACGGCTGCCTTGAAAGTGGCTAGATGCCACAACCACCATACAGATGGTCCACTGGCCACTGGAGTGCATTGACATGAGAGTCACCAGCAGAGATAAAGAAGAGGATGTCTCTCTCCACAAAGCCCATTCCAGAGTGACAGAAGACACATCTGCTCTATGATAATATTGGGGGACCTGATCACACCTCTCAGCATAGGACAGATCATCTAGGCAAGAAATCAACAGAGTAACCATTACTCTTTCAGAGGAGAGAAGAAACCTAGGGTAATTAGAGGGGGCAAGGAGAGGGGGACAGGAGAGATTGGCATAAAGAATAAGTATGATTTGTAACAATCTATGTGCTAGCAATATTGGATCAACATATCTTAATGTTGAACCCCAAAAATGTGTGTAATCACTTTTGATTCAATAAAATTTTTTTAAAAAATGTTCCCACTGGGAAAAACTGGGTGATATCTGTATTTTTTCCTTAAAACTGTACATGAATCTATAACAATCTCAAAATAGAAAGTTTAACAAAAAATAAAATATATTATTAGACAATGACTCTGTGAGTTTACTACGCACAGTCCCCAAACTGAAAAAAATCACCAAAGGACGTGTTTCAGGAAGGAAAGACCACGGAAGGAAGATGGGCAAAGATGCAGCCACGCTGTCCACTGCCACATTTTCTGTCTGGGGAGACACATGTTTGGCTAAAACAGATAAAACTAAGTGTCACAGTGGGAAATTCTCATAGGTAACAAGAACCCAGCTTTATGAGGAGTTTTGGTTAATGTGGCATGATCTGGATTAATTCTGAAATCGTTCCAGCTGGAAAGTGCGCCAGCATCACGTTCTCTCCTGGGAGTGCTGGAGGCCTGCTGGGTGGCAGCCGGGATGGCCTCATGCCTCCTGTCCCCACGTCAGGTTGAGGTACAATGTGCGTGGCTTTTATGGATTTATTCTGTTTCAGAGCCTGGGATTTCTTTCTTTTTCTTTTCCCTTGCTTGAAGGTGGATGACATACACATCACATATCACATACATGTTTTATACGTGAAGTGTCCTGTGCTTAACAACTGCAAAAAGCCTTACGGGAGCAGGTGAACAGCTGTATTACAGAGCAGTTAGTAAGAACAAAATGCTTCGGTGGGTCGTATTAGATAACTAAAGGTGAACTAGTTAAATAATTATGTCTACTTAATTAGACTTGGTGTTTATTATAATGAGTGCTAACTTGAGAGCTCAGAATCACACAAAGAAATTTCCTCGTCCAATTTAAGGCAATCACATTCACCTGATGAGCATTTCCCCAGGAAAGAATTAAACAGGAAGGCAGGGGACAGACCATATCCCGAAGTAGAAAATCTACAGCAGCTATATCCTACTAATGAACTTTTAAATTTCCTATGAGAAATGTTAAATGAAATCATAGAAAAGGTATCAAATAATTAGAAATCAGTCTTGGGCAAATGTCAGCCATTCGGGAACAGAGACAAATGCAGATCAGGAAAAACTGGCCTCTAAGCCCCTGAAATGGCACAAGGCCACAGGATCAATTCTACAGGAGGAACCTCATGTGGCACTGACTGATGTGGACATTCACCCCCAGCGACCTTTGTTACCTAATCTCCCAGACCACAGCAGATTAAGAGCACATGCTAAGGCAGGACTGAGAGCTGCAGGCAGGCGGTCACCTAAGGCAGGTGGCCGCTGACACGGGGGACCCGCCATAGCCACAGCGCATCCTGTTCAACAACTGATAGCCAATAATGACCTCGAGTCTGCAAGACACGTCATGTAAGTCACACTCAGGAGACAAGGTGACGTCTGCTTTCCTAGATTCTGCCCCAAACCATGGCCTGGCTTCTGTGATTTCCAAAGGTCTGTGTGTCTCGCTTCCTGGCAGAAGAGGATAACTTCTCGGGTGGCGTTGGAGTCTGGGCAGAAGAAAGTCATTCTGAGAAGGATCCTCGGTTTCAGGCTTTGGGTTCGACACCCAGGACGGAGAAACTGAAGGTTCTGGGAAGGAGCAGATCCTGCAGCGAAATGAGCTGCACATTCAGAGACTAAACTAAACACACTCGTGAGCTGGCGGTGCAGCTTTCAGGGGGTAGTTCTCACAGGGTCTGAGTAGGGAAAAGAACCTGAGACCAAGGGCACGGGGGATGCCTGACGTGGGCAGCCCTGACGACGTCCACGCCACCTGAGGTGGGGGCAGAACCTAACTGCAGTCGGCGGAGGAGCGAAGGCAGAGAGGCCGTGGCCGGGCCGGGTCGAGGCAGGTGCAGCTGGAGCAGCCGCCCGTGGAGGGCCGATGGCCGGGGCTGGTGCGAAAGGAGACACAGGGCGAGGCG
>NW_007729596.1:91346-99945 GCF_000696425.1 Galeopterus variegatus
TCAACGCCACCTGAGGTGGGGGCAGAACCTAACTGCAGTCGGCGGAGGAGCGAAGGCAGAGAGGCCATGGCCGGACAGGGTCAAGGCAGGTGCAGCTGGAGCGGCTGCCCGTGGAGGGCCCATGGCCGGGGCTGGTGCGAAAGGAGACACAGGGCGAGGCGGCCTGACACGTTGGGACAGGCCGGAGCAGAGGGCAGGGTCAGTGCAGGCGAGAGGAGCAGGAGGTGAGTCCGCAGGCTGCAGGAGGAGGGAGGGGACAGCCTCCTGACCCTCCCGTGGGGTGAGAACGTGCTGGAAGAGAGGCGTGAGGGCTGGCAGTAAGGCAGGGGCGGCCGGGAGAGGAGAAAGGACGGCTGATGACTGCTGAGTGCCAGCAGGATGCAGAGGCCACCCAGGTGACAGAGAGCTCCGTGCGACAGGGTGGGCAGAGGCTGTGTAGCCGGGGCTGGGGCTTTGCTGAAGGACACAGAAAGGAAAGGTGGAGGAAAGCCCGGGGTGTCACATCTGGAGAGGAAGCTGCTCGTCCCCTGGAAAGAAGGACCAGGAGCCCGAGCTCTTGAAGTGAAGACTGGGCAGCGTGGGGAAGATCTCAGCGGGCGGCCGGTGACGCCAGGTAGCAGCCAGGACAGCAGCGCCTGAAGCGGCTCAGAGGGTGACGAGGCTGGAAGTCGAGGGACAGGGATGGTGAGCCGCTGACCCGCCCGCTGCGAGCACACCGCGGTCCCCCAGGTCAGTTGGGGGTTGGGGTGACCACGTTGAATGAGGACTAACCCTAAGGTCACCAGATAACAGTCACGAGAATGATGTGTAGGACACAAGGGGACTGTAGCTTATGTGGCGGGTGGTCTGCCTACCCGCCATTCCCCCAAAGCAATGTAGGGAAACAACCCCAAAGCTCTAGGACAGGCTTTGATTATTTTAATCCAGTCTCGGTCATTCCCAGTCCCCCTCCCCTTGCCAGAGACCGGATTAGAAACACAAGCTTAAACTGCTCTGTGCGAGGCATCACCTGGTCATGGAACTGGTCCAGGTGGGCACCTGACCTACCACGGCCCCAGCCAGAGGTGGGGGAAGGACTTTCATAAATGCAAGAAAGGCCTCCTGTTCTCCAAGGACGGACAGGACGAGGTACAGCTGATCACCAACAGCCACTCCACGGCCTGACGGATAGGACAAGAACAGCACTGCAGGGAGATGGGACGGACCCAGGTCCTGGACGGAACCCTTGAGCCTCTGAATCAACCAGCCCCGAAACCTGCTCTACAAGCGCCTGAAACATCACATTTTCTTATTATTTAAGGCATTTTGGGTTGGGTTTTCTGTCACTTGCAGCCAGAAACATTCCACCTGATAAAATAACCAAAAGAGCTAAGGATCCAAGATCTTTTAAACAGAAAGTCTGCGAAGCATAGTATGTTTTGAAATTTTACCTTTGGCCATATAGAGTCAAATTATAATCAAAAGGTTGCTAATTAAGCATGGATTTAGAACAAGGGGAGTTTTCTCAACAAGCATCCTCTTAGTAGCTACTAAGACAGACATCTGAACGCTTCATGACCACAAATTCAGATCACCTGATGCATCTGTCACCATGATGGGGACATGTCTGCCACTGGGGGCTCCCAGGCCGTGTCCCGGGCAGGGTGCAAGTGCCCCCAACCGTCGTGGATGGCACCACCAAAGCCTGCCTCTGTGACTCTTCCACTCCTGCTTGATCATGCTCTCTCTTCAGGAACAAAGTGACATTCAGTTGGGCAGCATGGGAGCCCTGCAGCCCAGAAACCCAAGAACCTCTGCCGCTCTCTGCCGTGATGCACTGTGAACTGGTGTCGGATGGGAATTCTCAGAAGGGAGATTTATTTTTCTTCTTTTCTTTTTTTTTGTCTTTTTTCGTGTCCGGCAACGGATCGCAACCCTCAGTGTCGCGCCTGTACCGGACCGGGACCGGCAACGGGATCGCAACCCTCGGTGTTGCTCCCACACCTCGCTCAGCCAGTGAGCGGGAACTGGACGGTATGTGGGATCCGAACCCTCGGCGGGAGCGCCACCACGCTCCCAAGCGGCGCACTGTAGCAGTGCACCACCGGGCCAGCCCCTATTTTCCTTATTTTCAAGCTCTGAAAGGATGACTTGTGTGACCTCTTTAATCCACACAATGCAGTCTATAGAACAGATTTAATGAGAGTTGCATTTATATTACATTTATGTTAAAATAAATATATACAACAAATATTTTATATTATACTTATTTTAAAACAGTGTAACAACTGTTCAACTTCTACCATAAAGAAAATAATTAAACTATGCCGTAAAGTCAGGTTCTCGATTTATCCTGGCTTTTGTTTCATATTCTATAACTGAGAGGTAAATGCATCACCTCTCAGTGCAACCAAGTCAAAGGCACTTGGAGAGCCAGCTATGTTCAGGAGCTACTCAAAGCACTTGGGGACAGAAGGTCACCTAAGCAGTCCCCTGCTTTCAAAGAGCTTACAGTTCAGTCTTGAGAGAAAGATCCGCTTTGATCCCAACTGAGGGTTGGCTAACCTGCAACAACACAGATCTACAAAAGTCCCCACAGGCAGTGCAAAGACGTGGTACTATTTTGTGAGTGCTGTACTCACATAGTGACTGGTGTAAGCAAATGGACAGCAGAAACGACGTTGTAACTAAAGGAGCACACTCTGTAACATATTCTTAATTACAACAAAGGAGAGAGATGCTTTCTTTTTAACTCACCAGTTTCTTTTCTGCATGATTAGAAATTCATATTTGAAAAGAAAACGATAAACCTCCCTCTAAAACACATCCTCTCATTCATAATTTATGAGCATGTTATGCATGGCGTCTCTTCTTGCCCCAAGTCTCAATATTGTTTGATGCTTTTTAAGATGCTTAAATGCCAAACACACATAAGAGAAATGGAAAGAATTAAAAGACGATGTGCACTAAGTACTGTCGTATAAGAATGTGCCACTCTCAGTAGCGTAGGGTCGCATCTGGCTGTGACATTGCTACAAAGCATTGTTTCTCTAGGTAGCACACCCACGACATGGATTTATCTGTGTTAGTCAAATCTCTCTCCACATAAACTTACTTTGTTTGAAAATCAAACAAACCTTAAAAACCCCCTTAGAGGAGGATTCCAAAGGAAGAAGTGTGTAGACAGACACTGTTTATTTGACTTACATCTGTGCTATGGTTTGCTATCCTTTACATGTGCCTTATTTTTTTCATCCTTTAATTAAAAGTACCCTGCACATCATTTTAGCTTTTAATCCGTATTCACAGTTACCGAGGAGCAAATGTCAAGTATTCCAACATATGGAACATGGTTTATTACTGAAATGAGACTGGCACAGAGAGCCGTGATGTTCAAGGACGAGCATCAAAGGACATTCAAAGGCTCCCTTCAGAGGAGCGAATATTCTACTAGAGTTATCAGAATTTGGAAAAAAATCCATCACATCATTCTGACAATCTCTAGAGGACACTTTAAGAGAAGAAATTAAAGAAACAACATCAGCTTCCTTTTCACTCCAAATAAATATTTGTAGCAAAGCTCACTAATACACTTGCACTGTAAGGGTGATTCTATAATATTGAATCTTGCAAAGGAATTCTGTTATGGGTAATTCTGTACAAAGAGGCCCAAAGTGTGAAAGCTTCTTTAAAAAAGTCAGTGGCATGGTCCTTAATAAAAGAGATATTACCATTATTACAGCTAGGAGTAAAAATTCACACTTATGCTTACATGAAATGGTTTTTCAAGAAGCTCAAAAAGCTTTGGAAATACCATTTACTTAAATCATCATGACTGCCCTGTGAAGCTGTGGCAAAAGATACTAGTAGTCTGGGCTCCAAAATAAATGCTACCCAGCCTCCCTCCAGCTTGGCCCTACCAGAACTCCCTGCATCCCAGGCCAGGGAGCGCGTGTGCCCTCTGACCCCGGCGCTGCAACACTGCGCTGCTCAGGGCAAGTGCTCCCGTCACTGCCACGAAGAACTCTGCGATGGATCCCAGTTTTCTTCCCTTAAAATCCAGTAAACTGGTCCTAATTTGACTTTCCTTTGCCTCTTCCAAGGTAGACATAACTTCAACTAGGTTGAAGTCCGCTTGAAAGACTTAAAAGTCAGCTGGACGCAGGAGATAGGAATGAGGAAGAAACAAAATAGGTCTAACTCTGCCCAGGCAAATGGGCACCCGGGAGAGACAGAAGACTGGGGAGGAGGAGGGAGTACTTAGCCGGGTTTGGGACTGTTTAAGTCTCCTCTGTGTCGCTATAACAGAATACATGAGGCTGGGTGATTTATAAAGGACAGGGGCTTATGTGGCTCACGATTCTGGGGCAGCTGCATCTGGCACGGGCCTCAGGCTGCTTCTACTCATGGCAGAAAGTGGCAGGGAGCCGGCGGGTACAGGCAGATCACATGGCGAGAGTCGGTAGAGTGCGGTGCTGATAACACCAAGGCCACGGGTTCAGATCCTATATAGGGATGGCCAGTTCGCTCACTGGCTGAGTGTGGTGCTGACAACACCAAGCCAAGGGTTAAGATCCCCTTACCGGTCATCTTTAAAAACAAACAAACAAAAAACCCAAAGCAATCAGGGCTCGTGGGAACTAACAGAGCTAGAGCTCACTCAGGCCCCCCACCCCGGGGAGAGCATTAACCCATTCATGAGGGATCCGCCCCCATGACTCAATCGGTTTCCAACACTGCCACAGTGGGGATCAGACTTCCACATGAATTCTGGGAGGACAAAACATCGAAACTCCATCAGCGACAAACTGTGTTTGGATGCCCCTAGGCCACCCAGGTGGAGGACTAGGTAGGGAGTTGAAAATACAATCTTTAGCTTGAGCAAAGGAGCTAACTGAAATAGATTGGGAGTCTCCAGAACATCAGGAGCAAAGTCACAGGCATGAACTGAAATGCATTATAGTTCACATGACTGTAAAAATGACCATGAACTTTTCTTTTTCTAAGGAACGTTGTTTTCAGAGTTCTTTGGCATGGAGCCATTACGTAGCACAGCGTCTTGCTATTCAAGGTGGTCCCTGCACAACCGAGGAGCTGGTCACATGCAGAATCTCCCCCCCTGCCCCCACCACCTGTGGAATCAGGATCTGCATTTTAACACACCAGGGGGCTCGTGTGCTCTGTAGCTGGAGAAGCGCTGGTGCAGCTTCTAAACTCTGCTCCTTGAAATGCTCGCCAGTTTTCAGTGAATGAGAAAAATACAAACATTTACAATCATAAATGTATTCAACTTAAAGAACTGTCCTTTGCTGTGATGTTAACGCTTCCTCTGTTGACACGTTTACCTGTCCTGTCCTTTACGAAATTGAGTAATGGTCGTGGTGGTGATTTCCCCAACAGCAGTTATTTTATACTTTGTAGGAAATGGGCAACTTTGAGGACACCACCCACACTCCCTCTTGCCTTATCGAGCCTAAATTTCTCCACAGCTCACACTGTGCTGACTAACGCCTGTGTATGAGTTTCCTAGGGCTGCTGTCACAAAGTATCACCAAGAGGGTGGCTTGGAACAAGAGAAGTTTATTGTCTCACAGTCCCAGAAGCCTGAAGTCTGTAATCAAGGCGTCAAGCTCTCTGGAGGCCCCGCGGAGGGTCCTTCCTGCCTCTTCCAGCGTCTGGTGTTGCCGGCCATCCCTGGTCCTCCCTGGCATTCCCTGGCTTGTAGCTGCCTCTCCATCTTAACATCCTATTCTCTCTGTATGTGTCTGTGACCAAGTGTCCCCTCATAAGGCCACCAGTCACTGAATTAGGGCCTGCCCTAACCCAATGACCTCATCTTAACTAAGTACATCTGCAAAGACCCTATTTCCAAATAAGATCCTGTACACAGGTCCTGGGGGTTGGAAATTGAACATATGTTTTTTTTGGGGGGGACAATTTAACCTACAATAGCCTACGATGAATCATTTTTAAGAGAAAATATTCTGATAATTCTTAAAAGTATATGGTAAATACCATAATACTGTGTTGTTTTCAAAACGAAGCACAAAATAAAAATACTGAGTGTATTATAATAAAATTAGCACAGGGCCTTGAATGGTGTTCTTCTGTTTCATAAATTGTTTCCATTGTAGACGGCAGAAACTCCAACGTGGACAAATTTGTCTTAGATTTTTCCTCATTCTCAAACTGCCTCAGCACCTAAATTTAAAAGAAAAGTTTCTGGCATTTCCCACCACGTATACTTTTTAGCTCCTTTCTGAACATCACTGCTTGACATCAGGAATCACTTATGGCCAATTTGCGATCTCCCAGGTCTCGGATGGCTGCAGTGGAGTTCCTCAGAAAGTCCCAAATCAGCTTTAAGGATGTTGTGAATCTAGCGACATCTGGAGAACTCTGTTTCAGGGGAGTGATATTCAGACCCAAGGTTTCAATGTGAAACTTACCTGTTTAAGATTTCACTTTTTTACTACAATGCTATAAAACTACAGTATTCATGTGGTTAGTGGCTTTAGAGCAACAAAATGCTGAATGCTACTCAGTCTATGGAAGATGAAATACGGCTTTAATGTGCGGAAAAGCAGGTAGACACAGCTCACCAGCAGTGCATTTACAAATAAGCTCTGGTGTTTATTTTCCATCACGTCCCCACCCAGCTACACAGAGCCTCCTTTTACAGGAGGGAGAAAATCAGCACAGAGCACAAAGGGGTTGAAAGACTAGGCCGACATTCCTTCGAAGGCTGAGAGGCAAAGGTCCAGAAGGAAGGACCTGGTTGCTTTACCTCTGGAGAACAATACCGTGCAAACATGGGCAACAGTAAGCAAAGGTGACAGCCTAGGACCTGGCTTTGGGTGACTTTCACTTTAGGTTGGCAGCTTCAATTGCTAAACTTGCTCTTTCTAAAGCTGATTTTCTACTTACTAGTTTCTGTTGGTTTTCAATTAGTTTCCTCTAATTTCCTCTATTGGAAGAAAAGATTAAATTCAGTTATTAAAAAATAACAACACATTGGAAGGTACCATGAAATAATACTAATGGCCAAAACCTTATGAGCAGGGTTTAATCAGTTAGTCCATAATGCTCAGAAGTTCTGCCGCCTGTGTGAGGTGAAGGAGACTTGCCAAAGGTATGCTCCATGGGATCAACGCTGTCCTGTCATCTAAGAGAGGTGACAGTAAAAACTCCATCTCCTGAACACTTCCAGTCCTTTCCTACTCATTCATGACCCCCACCTGGTTTTCTTTCTGGACTTTCCGCCCCTCCCTAGGGATCTTCACCAGGTTAAAGGGGGAAAAAAAGATGCAGACGACATGGACACCATTTCCAGGAGTGTCTGCAGCTCTGACAGCACCGTCCTGACGAAGGCAGCACTTCCTGGATGATTTTCTAAGCCTTCTAGGAATAAACGGTCACACCCTGTGTCACCAAGAACAGGGCAGTCCCAGCCACAGGAGTCGGTGAAGGTGTGTGTAGTGATCCCAGCACAGAAACCCTTTCAGGAGAAAGACCGAAACCTCCCAAGGCCTCTCTGCTGGCTGTGGGGCTCCAGGCACAAGCCCTTCCTCCATGGCCGTCCCCGCGGGCTGACACCTCCGTCACCCGGGTCTGGGACAGGTTTCTTCCTAACACACTTTCAGGCTACATTCCTTCAGAACTCTTGCTGGGTCCTAACCATGTGTCATCATGTCACTGGATTGGCGCTGCCGCCCAGAGCCCACTCTGCTGTGTCCCGCAGCACCTGCAGACCGAGGTCACCCCACAGTGTTTGCTGACAACCCAGGACCCAGGAGGGACAAGAGTGACTGGGCTGGAGGGATAAACTTCTGACCTTCAGCCTCTCCCAGGACTCGGTCCGAGAAGCACACCCCTGACAGAGGGACTCGGGCTCGGTTAACATGTGCCCGGCCTTGACACGAGGCACACGTCGTGTACTCCTGCCAGCAGGGGAAGGCAGCGCAGGGTGACAACAAGAGTGACTGGGCTGGAGGGATAAACTTCTGACCTTCAGCCTCTCCCAGGACTCGGTCCGAGAAGCACACGCCTGACAGAGGGACTCGGGCTCGGTTAACATGTGCCCGGGCCTTGACACGAGGCACACGTCGTGTACTCCTGCCAGCAGGGGAAGGCAGCGCAGGGTGACAGCCTGTGCACCGGGAACGCTTCCATTTATCCAAAAACTATCTGCCCAGCGCCTCCAGGTGTGGGTGCTGCAGGGAGACGAAGACTGAGCGGACCGAGCTCGCTTCCGAGTGTCCATGGTCGCCGCAAGGAGACAAGGCACATTCATAAACTGCCACCATGCGCCTGGAAAGGGACCCAGAGACACGGGTCCGTCTGTCGCCGCCGCCTCACGGCCACTCCGGTGCAGAGGACAGAGTTCCAGCCGGGACGGCCCGCCCGGAGCCTGCGAGGGACACGCCAAGGTGTCCCTGAGCCGCTGCGTCCCTCGCTGGGGACAGCGTCGCCCTGAACGGAACCCCAGCCTGGCTCCCCGAGCCCCGAGCGCCCCAAAGCAGACGACGAAAGGGAAACGCGGGGCGCGGGCGCGAGGGGGGCGGGGGACCCTGCGAAGGCGGCCGCGCCCCGCCCCGCCCCGCGGGCCCCCCCCCCACCC
>NW_007729596.1:100923-110762 GCF_000696425.1 Galeopterus variegatus
GGCCCCGACACGCTGTGACACATGCGCTCTCACCGGCCTGGCCGTTCGCCCCGAGGGCCGAGTCCGGCCGAGCCGGTTTCAGGTCCGGGAGGGCGGTGGGTCGCAGGTGAAGGAACGCCGGCGACAGTGGCAGGAAGGCGGTCCTTCTGCCGAAGTGGCTGCCCCGGGAGAGCCGGTGTCGCCGGTCGTTATGTGCGGCTCAGCCGGGAAGCGCTTCCTTCGAGCTCTGTGCTCGGTGCCTCCCCAGGAGGTGGCAGGTCGGGGGTCCAGCCAGGGTGGCCCCAGGGACCGTGGACGGCGGCCTCGGGGACTGTCCCCTGGCCCCCGCTGGGATGCGTTTCCGGGTGGGAGTCCGGGTGTTCGGTTTAAGGAGCGAGACCGAGTTCAGACGCCCCTTCTGTTGGGAACGTTAAGGTAAACGTTTACCGGAAAGAGAATATTGGGAGGGAGTTGGGGCCACCTGTGCGTGTCCAGGGCCACATCGTGTCTCATGCGGCCCGGCCTTGTTCACATACTAGGGGATCACTCAAAACGTCCTGGCCGAGCTCCAGGTGGCCGGGCGCGTCCCTCCGGTCCCTCTCTCGTCCCTGCAGGAGGCTGGCATCGGACCCTTCCCTGGTGCCCGTTTGGCTCCACGTGCGCTCTTGTCTCTGATCCTAATGGTGAGTAAATGTCCTTGCTCCTAAGTCCACGTCCTTGCTGGATTGCTGGGACAGTTGTCACTTCTGGGATTATTCTGCGTGTTTCTTGTTCAGTGGCTGGGACACGTTGTGGCTTTCGTGTCAGGCTTTCTGGCCTTTGGTTCGGCTGAGGCTCCTGAGCCCAGCAGACTGACCCTGACCAGACCATTTCAGAGCAAGGACAGTGGTCCCGGAAAGTGGGAAGAAGACGGAGGGGACAGTGCCACCCAAGACTCTTCCCATTTCCTCCTGCCACAGGCGGCTTCGGACAACTAAGAAGATGCTGAAATGCAGTTACAGTTGGCATCACTGACTGAACCTGGGCCCTGAGAGCCCTGCAACCGGGACAGGGCGGTGGAAATAAAAACCGCGCTGCCATTTCAAGCTGTGAGCATTTTTCTATTGGAGCACAAAGATCTAGGCCTTTGGGAAAGACTGTTTTGGAAAAACCACTGGAAGAGATTATTTAATTTGCAGATGTAAAGTCAGTGTCACGAAATACGCAAGAGCCAAGGTTTGAAGGAGACAGACATCCTTGAATGATGCTAGGAAAGATTCTTGGCATCTCAGTAACTTGTACCTTTGAGAGAAAGTAAATTTGTTCTAAATATTCTTGCAGACTGCTTTGATTCTGAGGTACTGTTGTGTGGAAGGAAAACTTATTGCAAAATTTATTTGTGTTTTCTCCAATTATCTTCTCCTTTCTCTTCAAGGGAGGCTCGTGGCAGAGTGAAAACAGGTTTCCAAAAGGCTCGGCACATCAGAGACTTCTCTAAGGGAAGATGGACGGAGACGGATTTCTTCCAGCTGAAACCAGATCCGACCCCTTCGCAGGTCAGTGGTGTCCTTCCAGTACCTGTTCCCTCCAGATCCCTGACAATGCCCAAGGATGCTGGAGGACCCTACAAGTAATGACCAAAGAGGGGCCTTGGACTTGGTGACAGGGCCCTTTGGAGCTAGGCTTGGCAGAGGGCACTGGTCACAGCCTCAGTGGCACGTGACTTTCCTTGGTACCCTAAGTGTTGAAGGACACAAGCAGACCTGTGCCTGCACCGTGAGGGAGTCAGAGCACCCGCGTTTACCTCAAGAAGGAGCCAAGTTCTGCACATGCAGGTAGAGGCTTGAAAATGTGAGCTCAATTAAACCCCCAGGCTGGGGAAGCTTGTGACACACAGCTCACATCTTCAAATCAGAACGGACCTCAGAAGCCACCAGACTGTTTGCCTTCCACATGGCGGAACGAAGCCATGTCTGTGATCAGACACGTCTGTTGCCAGGGACTCTTTAGTCAGGGCGGGCGGGTAAGCTGCAGTAACAACTGTCCCCTGACACACCTGGGACTAACACAGCAGAGTTCATTTCTTGCTCAGACCACCTGCCCACTCCCAGTGACAGAGGCCGGGCTCAGCACAGGCCCCGCAGACCCAGGCTGACCCCAGTCTCACGTAAATGCGTCTCCCGGGCTCTCAGCAGAAGGAAACAGGACCACTGTGTGTTAGCTGGGGAAGACTCGCTAGGAATTGACAGAATCACGTCCACTTACCTAAGCAAGTCACATGGCCACACTAAGTTCAGAGGACAGGAAGAACAGTATTGTGATGTCCCACGAGGAAAAGAGAAAACACACATGCACGGGTGTGACAACCACCACCACCTGCCCGTTTCCACCTGCCCAGGCAACTCCTTCTGCTTTTATCTGAAACAAATTTATTGGGGACAATGGACATAACTGCACATATCAGAGAGGACACATTGATGGTTTCTGTGCTTGCTGCTAAGGGGGCGCCACTGTTTCTAGGCCTTTTCAGTGGACAGAGGCATTTTTGTGATTCTTTTTAACCTCCTTTGTCGTTTACTAGGTTTGTTTTTTCGGCCCTGGCTGGTACATGGATCGAAATCTGGACCTTGGTGTTACCAGAACCAGGCTCTAAACTGTTGCTAATTAGAGTAACTTCTTATGAGGTTATTTTAGTGGTAGCTTTGGGGTTTATAGAACAGGCCTTTAACTTACCACAGTCGCCCGCCGAGTGACTTGACACCACTCCGTGTAGCGTGTAGGAAGCATTTCCCTCCCTCCTGCCCCAGCAGCACCTCTGCCTACGTGATGCACCCCACATGCTTGTGCACGGCTGTTTTTGCTTTAAGCAGCCGGTTTTCTCTCTCTCGTTGTAATTGTGGTAAAATCCACATAACATAAAACGTACCATCTTGGCCATCTTTACGTGTCCACTTTGGTGACATTAAGTGCATTCACAGTCTTGTACAGCCGTCACCACCGTTCATCTCCGGAGCTCTTTCCTGGTGCAGAACAGAAGCTCTGAACCCATCGAACAGCGACTCCCCGTTCATCCTCCTCCAGCCCCCCACAACCTCCATCCTACTTTCTGTCTCTAAGAATTTTTTTTTTCCTTTTTGTCTTTTTTCGTGTCCGGCAACGGATCGCAATCCTCAGTGTCGTGCCCGTACCGGACCGGGACCGGCAACGGGATCACAGCCCTCGGTGTTGCTCCTGCACCTCACTCAGCCAGTGAGCGGCTGGTCTGTATGTGGGATCCGAACCCTCGGGCGGGAGCGCCACCACGCTTCCCAAGCCGAGGGTTCGGCCCCTGTCTCTAAGAATTTCACTACTCAAGGGACCTCATAAAAGTGGAATTATAGGATATTTGTCTTTCCGTAACTGGATTATTTCACTTAGCTGGTGTCCTCAACGATCATGCGTGTTGTAGTGCTGCAGATTAGATGCCCCTCCCTGCAACCTCACGGAGGCTTAATCCCCACTGTGACTGTTGAGGGTGGGAGATCCTATTATGGTCATTGAAAGGTGGGGCCTTGAAGAGGTGACTGGATTGTAGGACTGTGCAGTAGTAAATGGATTAAAAATGGTGGTCAGGGGCGTGGTTCTGAGGGCTTTAAAAGAATAGCACATGAGAGGTGAGTCTCTCTCTGCCGCACCATTTTCTGCTATGTGAGACCCCTGGGTCACTGTCACCACCACCAAGACCCTCATCAGATGTGTTCCCTGGACTTTGGACTTCCCAGCCTCCAAAACTATAAGCAGTAAATTTAGTTTTCTTTATAAATCACCCAGTTTCAGGTATTTTGTTATAAGCAACAGAAATAGACTAATCCATGAAGCATGTATCAGAATTTCCTTCCTTTTTAAGGAAAAATAGTGTTCAAAGTGTTGTGTGTATATACCACACTTTCAGCCAATTCTTTTAAATAGATTTAAATGAAAAGGATGAAGTATTTCACCCTTAACGCACAGAGGTACCAGGTCTAGGGCTGCCCGTTCTCTGTACAGATCAGACTTCCCCGGCATCGTTTCCCTTTTGCCTGAAGGTAGAGCTGCTGGTGAGTGGTCTCTCAGCTTTTATATCTCTAAAGTTTTTACTTAGCATCTGCTTTTGAGTATTTTTTACTCTGTAGGTTTAGATTTCTAGGTTAATAGGTTTTCCAATTTTTTTCTAACTCAGTGATATCATTTCACAGTTTCTCAACTTATTTTGCTTCTGATAAGGAGTCTACTGTTTTTCTTTATCCTTTTGTTTGCAGCGTGTCTTTTTTCTCTGCCTGCTTTTAAGATCTTATCTTTATCATAGGTTTTTAAACAATTTTTTTTTTGTCCTTTTTGTGACCGGCAAGGGGATCGCAACCCTTGGTGTGGTGTTGCCTGCACTGTGCTCAGCCAGTGAGCTCACCGGCCATCCCTATATAGGATCAGAACCCGCGGCGGGAGCGCCGCTGCACTCCCAGCGCTGCACTCTCCCGAGTGCGCCACGGGGTCAGCTTGGTTTTTAAACAATTTGATTATGATGTACCTTGATGTAGTTTTCTCCACCTTGAGTTTCATTAAACTTCTTTGGACTGTGTGTTTATAGTTATTACCAGATCTGGAATTTTTTCAGCAGTTACTATTATTAGTTTTTGTCCCTCCATCTCCTTTCCTTTGGTGACTCCATTACACAAATATTAGGTCACTTGAATTTGTTCTACAGTTGAGGGTGCTTCGTTCATATCTTGTCAGCCTTTTTTCTTTCTGCGTTTCATTTTGTATAATTTCTTCTGCCATGTCTTTAAGTTTGCATTTTTTTCTGTCTGCGTATCTAATCTGCTGCTAATCCTGTCCAGTGTGTCTCCCTCTCGGGCACTGTATTTTCGTCTCTAAAGTCCAGCTTGTGTGTCTGTACGTGTATGTGTGGCATCTCTGTTCTCAGTCTCTCCTCTAGCTTCTTGAACATGTGGGACACAGTTCTAATAATAGGTTGAATGCCATTTTTTACTAATTTTATCATCTAAGTAACTTCTGAGATAGTTTTTATTGATCGACTTTGCTCCTTGTTGTGGGTGGTATCTTCCTACTTTCCGTGCCAGGTATTTTTTGATGGGATGCCAGGCATTGAGAAGTGTGTGTGTGTGTATATATATATATATGTGTGTGTGTGTAATTTTTATAAATATTTTTGAACTTTGTTCTGGGATGCTGATAAGTTACTTGGAGAGAGGATGACGCTCTCAGGTCTTGTTTTTAAGCTTTTGCTGGTGGGCCCTGTGCAGCATCCTGCTGAACCCAATGTCCCTGAGTTATGAGTTTTTTCACGGTGATTAGTGGGATTAGGAACTCTCCTGGGCCCTGCAGGAGTGCTGGGGATTGTTTTAATCTCTACAGGTGATTCCTTACCTGGCCCTGGGTGCTTTCCTAACATGCCTGCACGGATCAGCAGGGGAGGACTGGAAGGGAAGGCTCTGCAAATCCCTGGTGTGTGTGCTCTCCGCCAGCCCTGGCTGCGCTGCCTCCTCCTGTCCCTGGCCCGGAGCTCAGTCTCTGGGTCACTTTATCTGCAGTCACTTATGCGTTCGTTGATTTCATCCAGTCTCAAGGCTTTAAATACCCTCTGGAGCTGATGAGGCTTAAATTTATCTCTTGTCTAGGCTTCTGTAGACAGTTGCTTAGTTGGCATCTCCACTTGAATGCCTATTAAACTTCTTAAGACAATCAAAATTAAAACCACACGTTCAAATTTCTTGGCCAGATCTGCACCATCTGCAGCCTTTCCTGTCTCAGTAAATGGCAGTTTCTGGTGTCCCCGTCACATCCCCATCCCTCACGCCCACATCCGACCCACCAGCAAGTCCTCCTGGCCCTGCTGTGCGCCCGCAGCCCTGCACCTGCCCCTGCCAGCCTTCCTCTCTCTATCCTCGTCCCCTGCAGCTTGTTCTCAGCACGGACGCTGGAGCAGGCCTATCAGACTGCAAATAAGTGAATAGGAAAACGTAACCAGAGAGCAATTTTCCTTACAATAGCCAGGCTTGGAGAGAGGATGACGCTCTCAGGTCTTGTTTTTAAGCTTTTGCTGGTGGGCCCTGTGCAGCATCCTGCTGAACCCAATGTCCCTGAGTTATGAGTTTTTTCACGGTGATTAGTGGGATTAGGAACTCTCCTGGGCCCTGCAGGAGTGCTGGGGATTGTTTTAATCTCTACAGGTGATTCCTTACCTGGCCCTGGGTGCTTTCCTAACATGCCTGCACGGATCAGCAGGGGAGGACTGGAAGGGAAGGCTCTGCAAATCCCTGGTGTGTGTGCTCTCCGCCAGCCCTGGCTGCGCTGCCTCCTCCTGTCCCTGGCCCGGAGCTCAGTCTCTGGGTCACTTTATCTGCAGTCACTTATGCGTTCGTTGATTTCATCCAGTCTCAAGGCTTTAAATACCCTCTGGAGCTGATGAGGCTTAAATTTATCTCTTGTCTAGGCTTCTGTAGACAGTTGCTTAGTTGGCATCTCCACTTGAATGCCTATTAAACTTCTTAAGACAATCAAAATTAAAACCACACGTTCAAATTTCTTGGCCAGATCTGCACCATCTGCAGCCTTTCCTGTCTCAGTAAATGGCAGTTTCTGGTGTCCCCGTCACATCCCCATCCCTCACGCCCACATCCGACCCACCAGCAAGTCCTCCTGGCCCTGCTGTGCGCCCGCAGCCCTGCACCTGCCCCTGCCAGCCTTCCTCTCTCTATCCTCGTCCCCTGCAGCTTGTTCTCAGCACGGACGCTGGAGCAGGCCTATCAGACTGCAAATAAGTGAATAGGAAAACGTAACCAGAGAGCAATTTTCCTTACAATAGCCAGGGTTAGAGGAGGGAACTGTGTCTCCTCACACCGGCCTCTGCTCAGACCCGCAGCTCACTCAACGGCTATAGACCCTCCGGGGTCTGCGCGCCCACCCTGGCTCCTGTGCTCCCGTCTTTCTCTCGGCTGCGACCACACAGGTCATCTTGCTGTTTCTTGAAAGCTTCAAGCGGACTTTGACCTTGGGGCCTTTGCACGTGCTTTTTCTTCTTCCCGGGGTGCTCTGGTCCCAGATGTCTGCCCAGCCCCTCGGGAGCCTTCCCGTCCTCGTGTGGACAGCGGCCCCTGTCCCAGGCCCCCTCGCCCTCATGTCACTCTCTCCCTCTCTCCATGGCATTCAACGCCAGTTCATTGTCTGCTCTAGAGCATGAGCTCTTGTCAAAAGACAAAACGACGGTGAGTTCAGTTAGAAGATCTTACCTGGCTTTTATTGTGATTCTAGAATCCAGCAGCACCTCGTCCTGTACGACAGACTGGGCGTTCCGATGAGCCGCGCAGAGGAAGCCGGTTTTATAGGCAGAGAACGACTGAGGAAGCAGAAACAGAACAAAAAGCAGGTTGGTCCTTTCAAAGCCACTTTCCTCACTGGGTTAAAACAGAGGGGACTTCCTTATCCTACTGGCTCAGGCAAACTGGGCCCCTTCGGATTGGTCGCCGTGAATATCCTAATTTTTGGAAAACTGGCCTGTTTCCAAGTTTAGTTTGATGCTGCGGTAGGCGCCTAGCACAAGTGTGCTCCGTGCTGGTCTGGTCTGGTCTGCTGGGCCTTGGTGCCGGAGCTCAGTCCAAACCAGCGGCCTCCTGTGGGTTTTGTTGGACACCCTCAAGGTCGGGGATGCATCTGCTGCATACCCTGAGCCCCCCATGCCAGAAATAGCCCTCGGCACACAGTAAACCCCCAGTCATTCCATAGTTGTTGAATGACTGAAGGGTGACATAAAATTCAGTGCTCTCTTCTTAATATGAATTTAATTTATTGTAATGAACCTATTTTAAACCTGTTGCTTTACAGGATATGTAAAAGCTGATCTTTTATATGCTACCATGTAATGGTGGAAAGGCTATAATAAAACCGTGTAAAAGTACCGTGCAATACTCCAAGTACTGAGTACTTAATAAACACTTGGTATAGTGCTAAGTGCTTTACACGTATCATGAAACACAGCCCTTACGACAAACTCACGAGGTAGGTTTTACAGACAAGGAAACAAAGCTCTGCACACATGACATATTCCACCCTGGTCCTCACAGCAGGTGTGCGTCAATGTCCGAATTTCTCTCTCACACCAAACCAAACTAGACACCTCTCCTTTTCATATATAACGTGTAAGAGGAGGGGGAAAAAAGCAGTATAAAAACATCGAAAACTCAGAGGGGTGGCTTCGAATGGCATTGAATTGTTTAATGCTGGGGAACCCAAGGAAAACAGTGCTCGGTCGAGCCAGGCTCTGCTCTGGGTCACTCAGCCCTCTCAGTGCTGAAGAGGCAGGTCACCTCATCCCCACTTAACCATGGGGGTGGCATCCAAGCCCAGGCTCTATACTGAACCATGGTGCCAGATACGTGTAGAGACATGGGCGAGAGCGCGTTTATGGGAGCAAAAATTCCCAGAGCACATCTGTTAATTAAGCATTCACGCAGGTTAGCCTTAAGATAGGAAATAACACTCAAGTTAGCATCCTGCCTGTTGAAGATTCTCTGCTTGCGTGGCTTTGCTTTGCATTGAAGCTACCTCCCAGAGACAGGACATTGTTCCCAGCCCTGGAGAGACTGGTCGTCCTACTCTTCAACTTAGATGCATGATCTCCCTTGAATCTCGGATCCTGTGGAGAGCTCCTGATCCCTCTAATTTGGCTCTCCCTGGCATTCTGGAGAGATTCAAGGATCAGGTAGATCTCTTAGCAGGACACTGCTGTGTATGGGGGAGCGATGGGTTTTAAAGCTGCTGTGAAGTCTGTGATTGAAAAGTCAGGAAATTCTTGAATGCCTCTGGGTTATCAAATCTGAAGACCCTAATTGAAGAAATCAAGTTAATGGGGAGGGGGGAGAGGGAAGAGGGAGGGAGGTTTTGGTGATGGGACACAATAACTAACTACATTGTATATTGACAAAATAAAAATAAAAATAAAAATAAAAAAGAAATCAAGTTAATGAACAAATTCATTAAGGGAATTTAATGAAATCACAGGTAATTTCGAGTGTTTTCTGGTCAAGTGGTGCCCCCTGGTGGGAGCCACTGCTGCTGTCTTCCAGGGTGCCCATTCTCCAGGCTGCGCGCTCTGCGGGGAGTTCATGGTTCAGGCCCAGCCCCGTGATGCTCTGTAGATGGGCTGCCCAGGGAGAATGTAACGTGTGGAAGTCTGTCGGTCGAGCTGTGTCCCCCCCAAAAGATATGGTGAAGTCCTAACCCTGGGTACTGTGAATGTGACCTTATTTGGAAAAAGGGTCTTTGCAGTGTAATTGGGAAGTAGGTTGAGTTGAGGTCATTGTGACAGGTGTCCTTGTAAGAGGAGAGACCCAGGGAGAAAAGGCCCACGTGACAACAGAGACAGAGCAGGGGGGTGCATCTACATACCCAGGACCGCCACGCATGGCCACGACCACCAGAAACCAGGAGAGGGGCACAGAACAGTCCCACTCAGGGCCCTCAGAAGGAACCAACCTGCCGACACCTGGATTTTGCACCTCCAGTCTACAGAACTGCGAGACAGTAAGTTTCTGTGGTTTAAGCCCCCAGCCTAATGTGTTTTGTTATGCGGCCTGAGCAGACTGAGAAGAGGGGGAATAAGAAATTTGGGGCTGGAAGACCTGGTTTGAGTCCCAGCTACTACCTGCTACCTGTGTGACCTTGGACAGATCATTTCGATTTCTCTGAGCCTCAGTGTTATTAACTGCAAAATGGAGAGATTCAGAAGTCACTGTTCTCCGACCCCAGGGTTCCTGTGAGGCTGAGAGCGACATTGTGTGTGAAATTGTTTCGTCCATCCTAGAGCACCGGGCAGGGCTCCGTCACCACATGCAGGAAGGGGGCGGGAG
>NW_007729596.1:111319-118200 GCF_000696425.1 Galeopterus variegatus
TGACCTTGGACAGATCATTTCGATTTCTCTGAGCCTCAGTGTTATTAACTGCAAAATGGAGAGATTCAGAAGTCACTGTTCTCCGACCCCAGGGTTCCTGTGAGGCTGAGAGCGACATTGTGTGTGAAATTATTTCGTCCATCCTAGAGCACCGGGCAGGGCTCCGTCACCACATGCAGGAAGGGGGCGGGAGTGGTTAGGAACGAGGCTGTGCAGTTAGTTTGCCTGGGTCTGTGAGTGAAAGCATCGTGGAAGAGTTTATCGTGAAGACTTATTCTTCAGCGAGCTGCACGCAGTGGTGTCAGGAATGAAGGTGTGACAAGTTGAGGGGATGTCCCACCATCCACCGCCCTGTAACAAATCACCCCACATCTTAGTGGCTTAACATGATAAACATTTATCATTTCACATAATTTCTGTGGGTCAAGAATCTAGAGCAGCTTAACTGGGTGCTTCTGGCTTGGGGTCTCTTGTGGGGCTGCAGTCGCTGGGTCTAGGGTCCCCGTCCTGGGCGGTGCCCTCACACGGCCTTGCGGGGGCTGCGGTGCCTCCCTGAGTCCTCTCCTCGGGTCTGCCCCTCCTGTCCACTCCACTGTGACCAGCCTAATGAAGACTAGGGACCCTCCCCCAAGTAAAGCACAGATGAGTTTACACAGAACGTTCCAGGTGGCATTTCAGAAGGCTCCAAGGTTAGGTAGCAGAGAACTCTGTGAGAGCCCGATCTGTTTAAAATCCTTCCATGGTCCCCGCCGCCATAGAACAACGCGCTCTTCGGCGTGGACATCACCTGACTCCAACTTAATTTAATAACAGTAACGTCGTCGTCATAGTGAGTGTCTTCTGTGCGGTAGGCACTTCTGTCTTCTCTTTCTAACCCTCAGAAGACCCCGCAAGGAGCAGGTTTCATTGTCCCCATTCTGGAGATAAGGGGAAGCTCGGCGCTGACACGTGGCTGGCTCGGGGCCAGTGCGCGGTGGGGTTGGAGGAGGCGACTCCTCCGACTCGCTCCAGAGCCTCAGAGCAGCGTGCGCTTTCAGACACGCGTGGGCGTTGCACAGGGGCTTCCTCGTCCCTCCCATCTCGTCCCCATCTCCCACCTTCTCCTCTGACCGTTGTGCTCTGATAGCGTGTTCCTTCCTCAAGACTCAGAGTGTCACCTCTGCCACGAAGCTTCTCCTGGTGACTTCCTGGGGCCCTTTTCGTGTTCCACAGTGACCACCAGGCTGTGCTGTAATTCCTCACACACTTGCCTGTTTAACGCCACTAGACCGAGTCCGTGATGGCATCAGGTGTGCCTTTCCGATGCTATTCTCGCTGGCACCTCGCAGGGTGGGTATTCAATGTGTATTTGTGGAGTGAGTGAGTGAGTGAGTGGCGTTTTCTGCAAGAATGGCCACCAGCATGCAAATTACCCCGCTTTTGATTAAACGCCGCTGGGATCCAGGGTGTCTGAGGCATGGCGGCGTGATGCCACACCTAAAATACTCTTCCGTCTTCCACTCATTAACATTTTGGCACCCAAGGGGAGAAGCCACAGAGCTTATCTGTGCCCAGCTTTAGTAGTCTTCTGTCCCATTTTAACAGACAAGGAAACTGAGGCTCTGAGAACTAAAGTGTCTCTAACCAAGGTCCAATCATGTGATGCTCCACTCTGTTAAAGTTTCAGTGTATTGATTCCAAATACATAACAAAAAAATATGTAGCGATTATCTGTTCTGTGCTCAGCACTGCTGGGAGCTGGGGCTGCCAAAAAAAGCACACAGGGTTACTGCCCGTAAGGAGCTGACTGTCTGCTGGAGGAGATGAGCATGTACCCTACCATGGGACGCACAAAAGTGTGATACGGCCATCTGCTTTGCAGGGGACGTGACGTTTAAGCTGGGCTTTGAGGGATGAGTAGGAGTTTTCCAGGAATAGAAAAGGAATAAAACCGTGGAGAGGGGGACAAGTGTCAGGCCCGGATGACTTTGGAGTGGAGCAGCCAAAATATAACGGGGGTTGCTATTAGAGAAGGCTGAAAGGAAGAGGCCAGACTGGGAACAGTTTTACGTGTGATGCTAGGAGTTTGATCCTGACAGTCTGAAATTTAGTCTGATCATAAAAGCGTCCCGATGCTTCTCCTAGATCCTTGGTTTCTTATAGACAGCATAGATGGGGTCTTGCTTTGTTAAAAACAAAATAAAAAAGCAAACAAAACTAACCTGACAATCTCTGCTTTTTAATAAAAGCGTCCCGATGCTTCTCCTAGATCCTTGGTTTCTTATAGACAGCATAGATGGGGTATTGCTTTGTTAAAAACAAAATAAAAAAGCAAACAAAACTAACCTGACAATCTCTGCTTTTTAATTGCAATGTTTAGACCATTTGTTTGATGCAGTTCTTGATTCAGGTGGGTTCAGTCTGCTGTCTTGCACTGTCAAAGAACAAAATTACAACAAATTTAAAGATCTCAGTTGGCTTTATTGGGATTCTAGAATCAGGCAACATGTCATTCCATAAAACAGAATAAGTATTCCAAGGAGTCCTGCAGAGGAGGATGGCTTTATGGAGAGAAACAGGCTGAAGGAAGCGGAAACAAAGAACAAAACGCGGATTGGTCATTTCAAAGTTGCCTTCTTTGTGAGGTGGGGACAGAACAGCCGGAAAACAACTGGCTAGTTAGCATCAGGTTTCTTCTGGCCGTCTCTTTTGTGTAAGGATTAAAGCGGAGGGAGCTCTACCATCAGACCTACTGAGGATTTAAACTGGCCTGTTTGGGACATTGGCTGTTATCTCTTTCGCTTGACTTAGTTTAGGTTTGGTGACGTGGAACTCAGCGGGGGGCGGGGGGGGACTCTGTTTTTATTTTTAGTCTGGTCTTTTCGCGCTAGTGAAGGAACTTAGTCCAAAACAACGGCTTCCTGTAGTTTTTATTCAACAGCATTTCCCCTGTTTTAGCCCATCTGTCCCTTGTTGTTGTTGTTTTTCTTCTTCTTTTCTGCATTCTTTTGCACTTTACTGTTGGCTGATTCACTTTTCATGCTATGACTAGTTTTCAGCGGTTGCTCAGGGTCTGCCACATGCATCTCGGACTATCACAGTCTTTCCCGATGCACCAGTATACGTCCGTCTCTGTTGCAATACGGTTTATGTCCACCTGCCTTATAAACCCCACAGTACGTGGGGTCTTCCTTTTTGCTTTAGCCTAGAGGTTGGCAAACTTTCTGCGAAGAGCCAGACACTGAATATCTCAGGCTTTGAGGGCAATACAGTCCCTATTGCACCTGCTTCACCCTGCACAGCAGCAGCCTCAGATAATACCTACATAAGTGAGCACGGCAGTGCTCCGATAAAGCCTTGTGTACGAAACCAGGCAGCAGATAGGATTTTCCCTGTGGGCTATAGTTTGTGATCCTGCTTTAGATAGCCGAAATGATGTATGAAAGAGCAAGATTTTAAAGTATTTACCCACATATTTACCATACTTGGCACCTTCCTACGTCCTTCTTTCTTTTTGTGTTTTGAGATCCTGCATTCCGTCTGGTCCCCTCTCCTTCCCCCCGAGGAGCTTCGTGGAACATTCCCGTGGGGCAGGTCTGCCAGCAACACATGGTCTCAGCTTTCACTTGTTTGAAAAAAGCTCTATTTTGCCTTCCTTTTTTTTTTTTTTTTTTGGATTGACCCCTGGACCTTGGTGTTATCAGCCCCACGTGCTTTTGTTTTTGAAAGACATTTTTCTTCGTATTGATAAAAAAAAAAAAATCTGCGCTGACCGGGTCAGCTAAACTGCAGTACCTTGGAAGATCTGGGATAAGCCAGCAGTCACGTCCACCTGTCCTGGAAAACGTTATCATAAGACAATTTTTACTTAGAATCAGGTGTGATGGCGCCAGAAAGTCATAAAACAACCTAGAATGCTTCTTGTCACCCTTACCCTAGATCCCGGCATGTGGGATGTAACCCAGTAACAATCTCAAGTCTATGCGTCATGTACGACCAATAGAAAACCGGGTGTAATGGTAAGGCAGGGCTGCCCTCTCCCTCTCCTGTGACCCTTCCCTGCTCTTGTGATTATCAAATGCTGAGCTCAGCTGGACCCCTTGGGGGTGCATTTCTCAGGGTGACCTGACCTATGGGTTTCTCTGGTTGCAATCGTCACACTGGTGCAATAAGTCCTGTGTTTTACATGCTCAGCCTCAGTCTCTTTTTCAGGTCAACATTCCAGAATTCTAGGTCGACAGGTTTTTTTCTTTCAGTACTGACAGATGTCTTTCCATGGTCTGCTGACTTCCATGGTTTCTGCCAAGATTCAGCTACAATTATGATCACTTTTTACCTTCTATAAGTAATTACTTTTCTGGTTGCCCTCAAGACTTCCCTCTTTGTCTTTGAGTTTTCAGCAGGTTAGCTGTGGTGTGTCAAGGGTGTTTTTCTTTGTGTTGATCCTGCCTGGGGTTCTCTGAACTTCTAGGATCTGCATTTTTAAAATCATCTTAGAAAAATTTTAGGCATTGTATCTTCAGGTATTTCTTCTGTTCTACTGTTTCTTTTTTCCTCCTTCTGGGACTCCAACTGCATGTATGTTAGACCGTTTGAAATTCCTCTGTGGTACTTGGATTTTACCATTGGCCACCACCATCAGCACCCACTTTTACGATGTTTACAATGGGCAGGTATTCTAAGATCCCTGTGTGCATTAACCCATTTAATTAGCACATGAGCTCTATAATATAATCATACAGATACGACTGTTGTGCTGATTTTACAGGACTTGGGGGAGGGATCCAGACCACCGTGGAGGAAGACGGTCCAAGTGTGGAGCTCCTGCCGCCTTGGTCTAGGACTTCGAGTGCTGTTCCTGGGCACGAGCTAGTAACTCCATGCTTTAAGAGTATTTCAGGGAAATGAGTCCGACCTTGCTCACTCATCAGACATTTGTGTAGTGTCTCCTGTATGGCAGGAAGTAGAGTGGCCAGCAGAGGCTCGGGACGCCCTTCCTGGCTCTTCCTTGCTCTCTCTGCCGACACGAGGCACCGGTGTCTGCTGTCCTGCCTTCTGTGGGAGAGCACAGGCTCTGAGCTCCGGGCCACCCCCCTGTGCAGAGGCCAGGCTTCTCCCCTGCCCCACGCCCTTCCCTCCTTGGGGCTCTTCCTGCTTTGGTGCCAATGACAGGCTGATGGCCTCACAGCTTTGGGGCTCCAGGCCTGCAGCCAGCAGCCCAACTACTTACTCCCTAGGACCCTGGGCTTGTGAAGTTTCTGTACCTCTGTCCTCTGTCTTCTGCGTTCCATACTCCCGAGAGGTAAGTCTGTGGGTGCCTGACTTGAGAATCATGTACACTGAGCTTCCCTCTTTCCAGCCTCTCTCTGGAATGCAGGTGCTGGAAGTGGGGATTTACGTGCGCCCGGGACGGCTCTGGTTCACAGCTCTCGTCCTGCTGTGATTGTTAATCGCACCCTCCACGTTCGCTCACAAAAGAGGGCTTGTTTGCCAGATATTGCTGTATGGTCATCTGAAGTTTAAGAGACCTCGAATCCAGTGTATCGCCGCTTTGCCTGGTTTTGCGACTGTTAAATGAGAACAGTTCTTGTAAATGTTATGGAGGAGGATGAAAGTTAGAAGGAAGTGCTTTGAACTTGCTAGAAGAAAGCTACGGCAGAAATCCAAGGTGCTGTTATAGCGTTTATTATGCCCGTTGGTCTGTAACAGACGTGCTCTGATTTTGGCACTAGCTAAAACTTTGTTAGGATCACAATTTTGTACATCAAGTTACACATTTTATGGGTTTATTTAAGGTGCCGTCTGTCTTTCTGAAGATCTTAATTGCTGGTTTCTCTCCTAATTCCTCCCACCCTCCCCACACCTCTCTTTTGGTAAAACGGGGCCTTCTGAGTGTGAAGACGGGAAGGCAGAGGTTTGTTTTCTATCAGCTGAAGAGCGATCCTAGGTGTCGACCTGTCGCCTGGCGGTCAGTTGGGGGACGCGCAACGGAAGCCCCTGGCTTAGTGCCCAGCCAGACCCTGCGCTGGCCTCTTGTCCCCGTCTGCTCACTCTCACACAGGGCCCACTTTTCAAATCCACATTTACCTTCTTTGAGGAAAACAGAGAAATGCTTTGTTTTCATGTGGATGAGTGGTCCTTGGGAGCCAGCCAGGGGCAGTGGGAGGTGGTTTTAGAGCCAGCCAGGGTGGCCGGGGGCTGGGGGCACAGTCTCATCCAGCTGCCCTGCAGCGTGGTCAGCCCCGGCCAGCCTCTCTGTGGTTCTGGCCCTGACCTCAGGAGGACTCCACCGCCCAAGGCACAGGCCCTGAGACCCAGCCCGACGGGTGCCTGGAGTCACCACTGTGCTGCATGACTGACAAGGTGGGGTGACAGGGCAGGTGATGGGCGAGCTCCTCGCAGGCTGCTGATCCCGGCGTGGTGCAGCCGTGGGCCTTCCCCTGCAGAAGCACTGGTTTCTATCGCAGGGTCACCGCTGCGGCCGTAGCAAGAGGCGGCTTTGGCAGCGGGACCTCGGAGGACAGACAGCCCTTTCCTGAGGAGCTCTCCTGGAGGGCTGTGGTTGAACGGAGCTCGATACAGGCATCTCCTGATGTACCTGTGTGTTAGGTGCCAAAAGCCGCCAACAGTCCGTGGCTTGGAACCCGGAACGTGCACTCGCAGAAACCATGTGGCGCGCTGTGGTAAGGTGGCAGCCAGCTCGCAGACGCCTATTTAACCCACGGCAAAGCCTGACCAGGTATGGAGGTGGCGTCAGGGATCCAGAGACATTGGTGGGATCACATCTCACTGTATCACTGTCCTGGCAGGAGCAGCAGAAATCCCCTCCCTCCCCGCCCCGTCTCTCTCTGCAGAAAAAAAGACTTTCAAGGCTTGAGAAGCCGGGGGCAGGGCAGGGGGCG
>NW_007729596.1:119173-122800 GCF_000696425.1 Galeopterus variegatus
AGGGGGCAGGGCAGGGGATGGGGAGAAGGGGGGCTGGCTCTGGGCCTGAGGGATGGGCCGGAGCTGTGCTGGGACCTTCATGTCATTACATACAACAGTGCTTACTATTTTTATTAATCTAGCACTAATGAGGCCTCATTTTAGAAAACTTAGAAAATACATCTAAGCAGAAGGAAGAAGATTTAAATATCCCATATTCCCACCAATTTGGTAATAGGGACTTCCAGAGTTTTCCTCTTGTTAAACAAAAGTTATGGGAAGCCACTGTGTGGAGCTGAGCTCCTGCCCTAGGCCCCAGCAGAGTGGGGTCTCGCCTGCTAAATGCCACATGACGAAACCAAAATCATAAGGAAGCAGAAAGATCCCAAAACAGACCTGTTTTTCCTGAAAACAGGAGACTCCAGACTACCTGAGCCAGCATAATAAGGAAGTCCCTCTGCTTTAACCCCTGCAAAAAAGTGACCTGAAGCAACTCGCTGTTAACCCGTCAGCTTCTTTTTCTGTTGTTCTGTCCCCTTGTCCCACCTTACAAACCCCCTGTTCTGCTGGTTCCTGGGGCTCCCATTCTGCTTTGTAGGATGGATGCCCTGACTCTCGAATCATGAATGAAAGCCACTAAGATCTGTGACTAAACGTATTGTGATTTTACCTTCTGACACTGCGTGTGCATGTGTCCACAGATGCCCACGTCTGCAAACACTCTGCATGATGTTTACAACTTGCCCTTCCTCTGACAATATATCGTGAACATTTTTCATGTCATGAACTACTTCCCTACAGCATTTCAAGATGGATAGATAGACTAAAATTTATTTGAACAACTTCTTATTGTCGGACTGTTGGGTTTTCTATCAAAAAATAATCCTGTGATGAGCTCCTTGGAGTTGCAGTGTTGCAAAGCATCCAATTTCCTTTGGATCATCCTAAACAGGGATGACAGGTGTGCGTGACTTAAGACACTTAATGACTCATTGCCCAAGTACCTTCCCTCCCAGTGTGGGAAAGTTCACGTCTACGTTTCCAACATTGGACATTTAAAATCCTAAAAACTCTTTGCCAAGTTGATAAACAAAAATGGTATTGGGTTTGGTGCATTTTTTTTTTNTGATGAGCTCCTTGGAGTTGCAGTGTTGCAAAGCATCCAATTTCCTTTGGATCATCCTAAAAAGGGATGACAGGTGTACGTGACTTAAGACATTTAATAACTCATTGCCCAAGTACCTTCCCTCCCAGTGTGGGAAAGTTCACGTCTACGTTTCCAACACTGGACATTTAAAATCCTAAAAACTCTTTGCCAAGTTGATAAACAAAAATGGTATTGGGTTTGGTGCATTTTTTTTTTCTGAATTGGTGAGTTTGGACATTTTTATGTGTGTATTAGCTTTTTTGTGAGTCAATTCCTTCCTCTTATAAATCACAGTACTGGCCTCCCCGCATTCTTAACCCCTTTAGAACGGAAGTGAGTGGTTCCAGGTTTATTACCCTTTGAAGTGTAAACACCTCAGTCCGGGCAGATGATCCCGCAGACCTCGCCGGGGTAATTAATTCTCTGTTTCTGACGCTCAGTGGTTGTGCTCCAGTCCCTCAACCTTTGACCGGCTGTCCCTGAAGGTGCAGAATCATGAACATATTCATGTTGTTTCCTACTGTGAGGGGTGTCACCTGTTTGGAACTGTGAGCTTTTAGGTACTAGGAACAGGAAATATATCTGGATCAGTAAAATAACAGGAAATCATAGAAGCCGAGAGACGGGAAACGTCCACCCACTGTTAACAGATCTTTGGGTTGTTTCCCGTGCTGGGCTCCAGGAGATAAACTTGGTACGAATGTTCAGATACGTGTCCTCTGGTGGACACGCTCTCATTTTGTCCTGGGTATTTACCCAGCAGTGCGATTACTGGGTCAGCGTGTGTGTGTCTAACTTCAGTAGATGATGTCAGTTTTCTAAAAACCAAAAAAGAATTTACAGCCCACACAGCGTAGCACAGCTTCAGCTGCTTTAAATCTTCACTGACATTTGGTATTTACAGACCTCCAAGTTTAGACATTCTGTTAGGTTTCATCTTTCTTTAAATTAGCTAATGTGTTACCACATACTTCAAAAACTTCATGGAAAAATAGAATTAAAAGATAGTACAAATGTTTCCACGAACTTTTTGAAGACCCCTAGAATAACATTAAATTTTTCTTTTTCCATTTTCACTTTGTTTAGTTTTAAAAATGTATCTTTTCATATCTCCTCTCTCTGATCTGTGGAGACTGTACTTTGTGGGAACTTCTGTGAAGTCCTGATTTCCCCTTCGAAGCCCCCGGTGACCCTGCGTTATTGACGACCCCGGCTGAGCTCACCTGCCGTCTCATCCTGGGACATCTGTGAGCTTCATTCCATGTCACGTCTCTGCTCACAGTGTCCCCGATAGTGGAGCCTTTGCTTTTTCCAGTCCAAAGTTGGCCCCGTCCCCCAAAGGTCAAGCCTGAGCCTCCTCACGGGGACCCTGAAGTCCTACACTGCCCACAGCTGGTCACGTCATGATTCTCGGTTTGATGTGTCCCCTACTAATTCCAATAATCATAGAATCATGAGAGTTTTGGAGCTATCAACGATTAAACCGGTATTTACCCAACTAGAATATAAATTCAGGAGGTCCTAGCCAGACCCCCTTTTTGTGCAACGCTCAGCTTTCATGGTGTTGGGGTACAATTCAAGTTATCTACCCAGGAGGCGTCAGGTGCTGCGGTTCCCAGAAGGGGCTCCTCCCGCAGCCTCTTTCTGGGCAGTGTGGTCACCACTGCACCCTTTGAAATCGTTGCAACTCACCTCCTGCTTGGAGATTTGGGGAGAACGGTGGCGTGACAGTCCAGCTCCATACAGCAGATCAGGGCATGCTCTGGCCAAATGAACCCGTGGGTCTCCGCACATGTCTGGCCTCCCTGTGGCAGGGACAGGACCCCAGTGTCGCAGGCAGGACACATGGCCATCCAGGCGATTTAGGTTTATAAGGGTGGATTTCTTTTTGTAGAGGAGCCTAGATAAACTCAGAGGTGACCTGTGATTCTGAACACAAGCCCCGGCATACAGTGAGAGCTTAATAGATGCTTCATGGCTCTGTAACGATCGCTCAGCTTGCCTCGGCTTAGCTGTGGGATGCGGCTCCGACCTCAGAGAAGTCGCCTGCTCGTTGCCCTCTCCTTTGCCACCTCAATCCTTCAGGCCTTTCTCCGATTTCCTCAGCCTGGTTTTCATTTCCTGCCTGGGCTGTTTTTCACACTCTCGACAGAGCTAACCATATGGTGCTCCTCAAAAATAACCAGGCTTTCTAGTGCGCTGTGGTTTTTCTTTTTCTTTTTTTTTTGCAAGAGGCAGGACTCTTCAAACGTTTGGTGTGACATTTAAAGGTGGGGTGGAAATCATGGGCACCCAGATGCCCCGGGCAATTGGTAAATTCCTCCAGCCTGGTCAGATTTAAGCAGTGTGCTAGAATTTGTTTTTAAAAAGCCCTTCAGTGTCTAGTGATTTAGCATTTATTCTGTTTACAGCAGCAGGTGCTTATTTTGAAGCTTAACAAGGGTAGGAAGTGGGGGTGAGTCACGACATCAATCATTTTTTCTAACTTTTGTAATTTTTTT
>NW_007729596.1:123163-124368 GCF_000696425.1 Galeopterus variegatus
TTTTTTTGGTTGAAGGAGCTTCTAAGTCAGAGAACAGAAGGTCGTTGCTCTGTGGGTGACTCGCCGCGCAGGGGAGCGGGGAGTGTGTTTGGAGCGGGTGGGGGTGCCAGATGCAGCGCAGGGCACCAGAGGGGGCAGGGGCCCAGGAAGCCCTTGATGGGTCGGGGGCTGGCGGGGCTGTCACCATGATTTAAAGCCCCGAGAATATAAACTATCAGGAGGTAGGAGGCTGGTGCCACTCAGAGCCTGAGAAGCCTCCATAAATTAGCACAGGGGAGCCCCAGTGAACTCCCCCGCAGCTGGTCCCTCCTGCTCTGCTCAGACAAGGGGAAAAGCCCCTTTAGGGGAGGGGGCTGTTCAGGCAGCCTGGCCTGCCCCTCCTCGCAGAGCTCCCCGGTGGGCTCAGGTTCTGTCTCTGGAGGGATTTGACTTTGCCGGTGGTGGGGACACGGGAACTTTTCATGAAACGATTTCTGTCTTGCTGGGTGGACACAGTGGAGCGCAGCCAGCAGTGGACGAGAAAGCCTCGTTCCTTCCTTGTGCCATGTGTGCTTTGTCTACAGAATGTCCCCAGCACGTCTGTGCTCCAGCCCGCGCCAAGAGCTCAAGTCTGCCCCTGCACAGCGGTGGGGACCCTGTCAGAAGGTCAGCTGGAGGGGCCTCAGCTGCAGGCAGACTTGGGGCTACAACCCTGCCAGGATCCCCAGGACGTTTTCAGTTTTAAAACTTACTCTCTGCAGCTGCCCGCACCCCACCCCAGCTCAACTCCTCCCTGCAGCTGGGGCAGAGGCTTGGGGTCTTCAGTGCCCCTCTATAAAGCAAGAACCCCTTGCCATCGATACCAGGAGCGATGATTCCTCCGCATTCTCTTCAGTTCCGTGCTCTCGCAGGCTTTGTCTACAGAAGAACCAAGAGTCACACCGAGGTCATCTGTGATGAACTTCGTCACATGCTTCTCCTGTTAGGCAGGGGCTCTGCAGCATCTCTCTGCAGAAAACGGTGGGAGAAATGACCTCTCGGTGCTCTTAGGAGCCGAGGGATAAGACCCAGGTGTCTCTGTACCTTGGCCAGTTTACAAACTTGCCCCCCTTGGAATGCAAAGTTCCTTTTAAAAACCACAGTGGAACAGCCCCACGCCTAAGGCAGCGCAGGGGTGAGCTCATGTTTTCATGGTGCAGGGACAGAAATTCCACTTCTGGGAGGGG
>NW_007729596.1:125113-128360 GCF_000696425.1 Galeopterus variegatus
AGCGCAGGGGTGAGCTCATGTTTTCATGGTGCAGGGACAGAAATTCCACTTCTGGGAGGGGAAGTTGGTGGGGTCTGGGAATAGGAGTAAAGACGGAGTGACAGACAGACCAAGTCCTCTCTGCTCCTGGCAGACACCCGCTTCTCGCCCAGCAGACACAGCCTGTCCCCGAGTCCCTCTGCTTACCGTGTGCTCTCTGCTCTGCCCCTGTTAGCCGTGTGGCTCTGCACGTGTCACTCTACTCTGCTGCACCCCGTCCTCCACGTCTGCAGATCAATAACGCCATCGTGAAGGACTCCTGCGCAGAGCCAATGACACAAGGGTCAAGCTCTCGGGACGGTGCCGGGCCACGGCCAGCTCTGGAGCTGTTGTCGTAACATTTTCTATGCATCTGTGCACAGTGTTCATTACCGTTTCACTTTTAGTCAAGGACTAGCTCTCATGTCTTGTCTCCTCTTTGTATTTTGAGCTCAGGCTGTGTGAGCTCCGTCTACCTGCCATTGTGACCTCCCAGTCTGAAGGTCACTTGCACTTTGGGAACAACGCTCCCAGCATTCCTGTAGGAAACAGGTTGTGTTGAGCTGATCCTCTCATGGTTCCAGAATTACAGGTTCCGGACACAGACCGATCTCTAGTGTGGTGGCTTCTTTTTGTTTCCTGTGAAGCATCCTGGTTACTGTCCTCATGTCATCTGATGCTCCCGGAGCAGCCAGCAGGGGCTCCAGCCAGCTGTTCCCAGCCAGGATGACAGAAAACGTCCGTGGCATGGACGTTCCCTGCGCACTTACGGAAACAGAGTGTGAAGGACAGAAGTTGTGTATTGTAGCTGCTGAGAGCTCACAGTCCCCACGCCTGTCGTGAGACCGACTCGCTGTGTTAGCCGGGCGAGGCCATCGTGGCCAGGCATGAGGGGAGGCTCGTACCTGACACGGGAGAGGGAAGCCGACGGAAACTCTTTGCCACTTCCCTCACTCTACAAACCGCATCTGGTTTCGGTCACTTGAAGCAAAATTAGTCTCAAGCCCCTCACTGTACCCACCCCCACTGCCACCGCACCTGCCAGGGCTGAGGGATGTTAGCAGGAATGAAACCTCAGAAGAGTGTCCTGCGTGCTCAGCGCACAGACCTGGAGCGTGTGGACAAGCTCACCGTATCTGGGCACCTAGCTGGGTGGCTGCGAGCGGGGACAGTCCAGGGGCCCAGGAGCCCCAGCATGGTGGGTGGGTGAGATGGTGGCCTAGCCCAGCTGCATCGGATGAGGGGTCCGTGCCCAGGCTCGGCTCATCTCAGCTCTGGGGACCCTTCAGTCCTCGGTGGACGCTGGTGGTTTGGTTGGGGACAGGTGTGGAAGGCTCCATGCCTCTAAACCTCAAGTGAGGGGTAGCTGGTCTGGAGGCTTTCCGTCCACAGGGGTAGCTTAACTTGTTTCCTGTGAGAGCCTGGGTCTCTCAGTGGAGGGAGAGGGCCCTGTGGGTAGGGTGACCAGCCTGTCCTGCTTAAAGCCCCACGGCCCAGGAAGCGCCCTAGTCCTGGGCACACTGGTGGAGTCGGCCACCTCATGGGATGTGGCACGTAAGGTGTTCGTCTCAGGCTGGATCCCTGCGAGAGCTGTGTGGCCCTGGAAGTGGCAGGGCACTTGAGAATACGGCTCCCCTGGAGGAGACGGTCCCCACCTCTCCGCCGGAGCTGATGGTTGTTCTGCCTAACATCCCTCACAACACAGCACCTAATGCGCGGGAGCCCGGCCAGGCCACTCTCTCGGTTCCAGAGCAGCAGGAGTGATCAGAGTGGACTCGTCCCGAGCAGGGTGCCTCAGGGTGGCTTCCCGGGGCTCCTAGTCCCCCACCCTGGTCTGGGCAGGCAGCCGCAAGTCCTCAGTGGCGGGCGCAGCCGACCTTTGCCTCAATCTAATTGGCCTCCGCCGCACACAGTCACTTCCTCTGCCAGCAGCAGAACTCATGAAAAGAGAGACTTTCTTTCAGACCTTTGAAAAGTTCAAAGGAGCCTATTTCCTAGGGAGCTCTGTCAGCGAAGGCCTCGGGTCTCAGAGTGCCTAGGACTCTGGCCATGAGTCACCTCTGGCCTGGGCCCAGCGGCCCTAACCTGCACCCTGCCCTGTCACCGATTCTCAGTGTCAGTGTCCTAGGCTGCAAGGGTTCAGCCCCCACTAAGACCAGCACTGTTCTGTTAGGGGATCAGCCTGTGCCCTTCAACCCTGCAGTCCGTCTCGCAGAGAGAGCTCTCCTCACACCCGCACGCAGACGTCCAGCCCATCCTTGCGGCGGACACATGCCAGCTCCCCTGCCCTGGTAACACAGCGAGTCAGTCTGTAGGGACTGCAAGCTCTCAGCAGCTGTAAAGTACAGCTTCTGTCTTTCACTCTGTTTGCATAAGAACACAGAGAACGTCCTAAGTCTGTGACTGTGAGCGACACTCGGCCCCACCAGTCACAAATGTCATCGTGGAGCTCTTCTGGAGCGAGATCTGCCTGTTGTCATCACGTCTACGTGGCCACAGCACTCACCCTTCAGGGGACAGATGTGTCTCTCACTGTCTCTGTAAGCGGGGAGTTTTGAGGGGAGCCTCTCAGCTGTGTCCTCAGAGTGTGTGGCCTCGGACGAGTCATGCATCTCTCTGCCCCTCAGTTCTCTGTGACCTGGTGTGATGAACACGTCTTTCAGGACGCTTGTGAGGAGGAAACGAGACATTTCAGTAAAACATCTGATGCTGGCTTTACAGTCTTGCAGTGGTGACCCGCTGATGAAATAAATTTGGTGGGTTGAGGTCAATTAAAAAAAAAAAGACGTAAAATACAATAGATATTGAGGATGAGGTTTCTTTCTGGGGTGATGAAAATGTCCTAACATTAGATTATTGGGATGGTTGCAACACTCTGGAAATATACTAAAAACTATTGAGCTGTACACTTTAAATGGGAGAATGTATATAAATTATATCTCAATAAAGTTGTTTATAAAAAAAAGATTACAGAGCACTAAGAAAACCCATCAAAGTGAGCTTTATTATCGTATGTTAGAACTCAAGTAAAAATGAGATATGAAAAATGGCGTAAAAAATATCAGGCTGCTTCACATGTGGTAAGGTAGACATTTCATGAAATATGTGTGTGTGCGTGCATGCACATGTGTGGGTGTGAGCTATGCACTGGGCTACAATAAAAATGTATTTCTTTTTTTCTTTTTTTTTTGTCTTTTTCCGTGTCCGGCAATGGATCGCAACCCTCAGT
>NW_007729596.1:128986-130097 GCF_000696425.1 Galeopterus variegatus
GCGCCGCCGCGCTTCCCAAGCGGCGCACTATCCAGTGCGCCACCGGGCCGGCCCGTAAAAATGTATTTCTTATGGTGAGTTGTTGCCTAAAATGTTTAAAGCTTTGCCCAGCACCTCCGCAGTCAGAGCAGGCATTTAGCAGTGGGTACTTTTACACTTTCCAGAAACACAAATACTCGTAAAGAAGATCACCCCAGCCTCGGTCATTGACTTCAGGCTGCTGGTCTGTTTTCTGACTTGAGAGCACAAATTCTGACCAGCTGCAGAGACTCTATGCCCCCTCCCACGTGCACATGGACACACACATGCGAGGGCGTGTGCATGCACACACACGCACACACACACAATTAAATCAAGCTCTCTTTCCCATATAAGTAAACATCACACCCGTCAAAAGAACAAATAGCTGACCGGCCCCAGAGAAAATGTGCCACTGGGCTCCCGGTTTTGGAGGACTTGTGTGTTTACTTCGCAGCTTCTCTCCTTGACTCCCTCCCTTGCTAATTTAGTTTTAAATACCACAGTTTACACTAGGTGGGAGGTCCTCTGGATGGATCTCCTGTCAGGCCTCCCCAGCCCAATCCTTCTCGAGGCGCCAGTGGGCTGGGGGAGGGGCAGCTGATTTGACCACGGGCAGGAACAGGACTGATGCCCGGTGAGTGCAGGGCAGGGACCTCAGCCATGGCCACCACCGACACATGGAATTTGGGCTCCATACACGTAAACAGATGAAGTCATCCAGTGCCTGCTGACGTTTTGAAGGAAGCTGTAAATAGCCTTGGGATGACTCTTCCACCAGGGATGAAAAATCATGTTTGTCTTGCTTCCTGATGATTCTCTTTTGTTTTTTTCTCTGCTCTTGGGGCACCATTCAGTGACTTCTGAGGAGACTGCGATGGATGTGTCTGGTGGTAAGACCAGGTCTGGAAGACAGGGCTGGTGGCGGGTAGTGGGTGGTACACGGCAGATGGTGGATGGTAGATGGTAGATCATAGATGAAAGATGGAGGATAGACGATGGTGGATGGTGGGTGGAGGTTGGAGGATGGTGGGTGGAGGATGGTGGGTGGAGGATGGAGGGTGGAGGATGGTGGGTGGAGGATGGAGGGTGG
>NW_007729596.1:130475-131007 GCF_000696425.1 Galeopterus variegatus
GGATGGAGGATGGAGGATGGAGGGTGGAGGATGGTGGGTGGAGGATGGAGGGTGGAGGATGGTGGGTGGAGGATGGAGGGTGGAGGATGGTGGATGGCAGGTGGAGAATGGAGGCTGGAGGATGGTGGATGGAGGATGGAAGGTGGTGGATGGAGGATGGTGGGTGGAGGATGGAAGGTGGAGGATTGTGGGTGGAGGATGGAGGGTGGAGGATGGTGGGTGGAGGATGGAGGGTGGTGGATGGAGGGTGGAGGATGGTGGGTGCAGGACGGTGGGTCGAGGATGGAGGATGGTGGGTGGAGGATGGAGGATCGAGGATGGAGGGTGGTGGGCAGAGGATGGAGGGTGGAAGATGGAGGATGGAGGATGTTGTTTGGAGGATGGTGGGTGGTGGATAGGGGATGGAGGATGGTGGGTAGTGGGTGGAGGATGTCTGATAGAGGATTATGGGTGGAGGATGGAGGGTGGAGGATGGTGGGTGGAGGATGGAGGGTGGTGGATGGAGGGTGGAGGATGGTGGGTGGAGGATGGA
>NW_007729596.1:131933-134531 GCF_000696425.1 Galeopterus variegatus
TGTAGGATGGTGGGTGGAATATGGAGGATGGTGGGTGGAGGATGGAGGATGGTGGGTGGAGGATGGAGGATGGGGGATGGAGGATGGAGGGTGCAGGATGTAGGGTGGAGGATGGTGGGTGGAGGATGGAGGATGGGGGATGGAGGATGGAGGGTGGAGGATGGAGGGTGGAGGATGGTGGGTGGAGGATGGAGGATGGAGGATGGATAATGGAGGATGTTGTTTGGAGGATGGTCGGNGATTATGGGTGGAGGATGTAGGATGGTGGGTGGAATATGGAGGGTGGAGGGTGGAGGGTGGAGGATGGTGGGTGGAGGATGGAGGATGGTGGATGGAGGATGGTGGATGGAGGCTGGAGGAGGGTGGCTGGAGGATGGAGGATTGAGGATCATGGGTGGAGGATGGAGGATGGAGGATGGATAATGGAGGATGTTGTTTGGAGGATGGTGGGTGGAGGATCGGGGGTGGAGGATGGAGGGTGGAGGATGGTGGGTGGAGGATGGAGGATGGTGGGTGCAGGATGGAGGACTGAGGATCGTGGGTGGAGGATGGAGGATGGAGGATGGATAATGGAGGATGTTGTTTGGAGGATGGTCGGTGGTGGATGGGGGATGGAGGATGGAGGATGGATAATGGAGGATGTTGTTTGGAGGATGGTCGGTGGTGGATGGGGGATGGAGGATGGTGGGTAGTGGGTGGAGGATGTCTGATAGAGGATTATGGGTGGAGGATGGAGGATGGTGGGTGGAGGATGGAGGATTTATGGTGGAGGATGTAGGATGGTGGGTGGTGGATGGGGGATGGAGGATGGTGGGTGGTGGGTGGAGGGTGGAGGATGGTGTGTGGAGGATGGTGGGTAGAGAATGGTGGGTGGATGATGGAGGGTGGAGAATGGGGGGCAGAGGATGGAGGATGGTGGATGGTGGATGGAGGATGGTAGGTGGAGTATGGAGGGTGGAGGATGGGGGATGGCGGATGCAGGCTGGAGTGTGGAGGATGGAGGGTGGTGGATGGAGGGTGGCGGATGGAGGGTGGAGATTGGTGGGTGGAGGATGGAGGATGGTGGATGGAGGATGGAGGATGGAGGATGTTGGGTGGAGGATGGAGGGTGGAGGATGGTGGGTGGAGGATGTAGGGATGAGGATGGAGGGTGGAGGATGGTGGGTGGAGCATGGTAGATTGAGGATGGAAGGAGGGTGGGTGGAGGATGGAGGGACGAGGATAGAGGGTGGAGGATGGAGGATGGTGGATGGAGGATGGAGTATGGTGAGTGGAGGATGGGGGTGGAGGATGGAGGGTGGAGGATGGTTGGTGGAGGATGGAGGATGGTGGATGACGGACAGCAGATGGAGGATGGATTATGGTGCGGGGATGATGGAGGGTGGAGGATGGTGGGTGGAGGAGGGAGGGTGGTGGATGGTGGGTGGAGGATTGGGGATGGAAGATGGATGATGGTGGATGGTGGATGGAGGATGGTGGGTGAAGGATGGAAGATGGTGGGTGGAGGATGTAGGATGGTGGGTGGAAGATGGAGGGACGAGGATGGAGGGTGGAAGATGGAGGATGGTGGATGGAGGATGGAGTATGGTGAGTGGAGGATGGGGGTGGAGGATGGAGGGTGGAGGATGGTTGGTGGAGGATGGAGGATGGTGGATGACGGACAGCAGATGGAGGATGGATTATGGTGCGGGGATGATGGAGGGTGGAGGATGGTGGGTGGAGGATGGAGGGTGGTGGATGGTGGGTGGAGGATTGGGGATGTAAGATGGAGGATGGTGGATGGTGGATGGAGGATGGTGGGTGAAGGATGGAAGATGGTGGGTGGAGGATGGAGGGTGGTGGATGGTGGGTGGAGGATTGGGGATGTAAGATGGAGGATGGTGGATGGTGGATGGAGGATGGTGGGTGAAGGATGGAGGATGGTGGGTGGAGGATGGAGGATGGTGGGTAGAGGATGGAGGGACGAGGATGGAGGGTGGAAGATGGAGGATGGCATATGGAGGATGGAGGGTGGAGGATAGAGGGTGGTGGATGGAGGATGGCGGATTGAGGGTGGAGGATGGTGTGTGTAGGATGGAGGATGGTGGGTGGAGAATGGTGGATGGAGGATGGAGGATAGTGGATGGAGGATTGTGGGTGGTGGATTGAGATTTGAGGGTGGAGAATGGTGGATGCAGGATGGAATATGGTGGATGGAGGATGGAGTGTGGAGGATGGAGGATTGTGGATGGATGATGGAGGATGGTGGATGAAGAATGGAGGATGGTTGATGGTGGGTGGAGGATGATAGATGCTGGGTGAATGATGGAGATGGAAGCTGGAGGATTGAGGATGGAGTATAGAGGTTGGAGGATGGATGATGGTGGATGCAGGATGGAGGATGGAGTATGGTATGTGGTGGATGGAGGATGGTGGGTGGTGGATGGAGGATGGAGAGTGGAGGATGATTGGTTGGGAATGGAGGGTAGAGGATGGAGTGTTGAGGATGGAGAATGGAGGATGGACGAAGGTGGGTGGTGGATGGAGGATGGAGAGTGGAGGATGATTGGTTGGGAATGGAGGGTAGAGGATGGAGTGTTGAGGATGGAGAATGGAGGA
>NW_007729596.1:135389-140465 GCF_000696425.1 Galeopterus variegatus
TGGGTCCTCCTGTAGTAAGGGGGCAGAAAACAAGAAAAGGAGAGAGAGGACGAGAAGGTAAAGAAAGAGAGGAAAAGAGATGGTGGGTGGTGGGTGGTGGATGATGGATGGAGGATGGTTGGTAGTTGGAGGCATGTAGATGATGGATTGTGGATTATGGATGGTGGATGGAGGATGGAGAATGGAGGAAGGTGAGTGGTGGATGGAGGATGGCAGGGGNGGGGGGAGGATGGAGTATGGTGGGTGGAGGATGGAGGATGGAGGGTGGAGGATGGTGGGTGGTGGGTGGTGGATTATGGATGGAGGATGGAGGATGGTTGGTAGTTGGTGGCATGTAGATGATGGATTGTGGGTTATGGATGGTGGATGGTGAATGGAAGATGATGTATGGAGGATGGAGGATGTTGGATGGTGGATGGTTGATGGCAAACGGTGGATGGTGGGTGGTAGGTGGTGGATGGGATGTGTTTTAAGGTATGTAATATTAGGTAGGTCCCTGACCTTAGAGTTTAGCTGCGTGCAGAGAGTGCTGTTTCTGCCTCCTACTTATAGCACAACCTTGTTCCTCAGTTGCTGTAACCTCAAAATAATAGCATCTCAGGGCAGCAGTGCTGGGGGGGCCTGGTTCCTGCCCTCTGACCAATGACAGGTCCACGTGTCCTCTGCTCTGCTGCCATGGTCAGCCGTGATCATCACAGTGAGAGTCTTTCTGTTCAAGATCTTGCCTTCAGCTCATCCCCTCTTCTTTGTGAATTTTTGTCCTACACTTGGCATAAGGCCTTGGAGGGTCTCTGCAGAGGCAATGGCAGACATATCCTAACTGAGCACTTGCTCCAAAGCCAGTGGCCTGCATAAGCGTCTGTATCAGGAAAGACACAGACAGGCTGAGGAATGTTCCATTGAGGGGACATACAAGTCAATATGTTCTGTAGCTGGATTCTATCCTGGATCAGGGAAAATTGCTATAAAGGATGTTATTGGACATTTGGAGAAATTGGGATGTGGATTTTAGAATAGATAGTTGTATACATTCTAAAGTTCTTGAGTCTGAAAATTATACTGTTATTTTCTAATAGAATATCCTTGTTCTTAGGAGGTAAATGCTCCGGTATTTGGGAGTAAAGGGGAATGATGCCCCTGAAACTTCCATATGGTTCAGAAAATAATAATAATAATTTTATTATTTTTATTATAGAAATAGAGAGGAAACAAATTGGTAAAATGTGAATAATTGGTTAGTGAAGGGGATTAGTATGTCCTTTGTGCTATCCTGAATCTCTCCTTAAAGTCTGAAATTATTTCAAAATTAAAAAGCGTGGGCTATGGGCTTCCCAGGACCGTGTTTCGTCAGGTGTGATTCTCCGCTGTCTGCATTAGAATTTTCCAGAGTGTTTAGAGTACAGCCCAGGGCTCCCACCAGGGGCAGTCTGCCCCAGGAGGTTCGGAGCAAGGCCCGAGGATGTGCGTTTTCCACAAGCCTCTCAGATGACTCTGATTCAGATGGTCGGCGGATGCCCTCCAGGCAGATTTGCTCACGATCTCGGTGGCGTGCCTCTTCAGGGACTGTCCCTCACCTGCTCTTGCAGCCCCTGGCCCATCCTGGCCATCCTTTCCCTGTGCACACTCAACTCTGAGCTGTTGAGGCAGGAGCTGGGGCTGGTTTGGGATTAAGTTACCGTCCCAAACCCAGGGATGGTCCCACGTTTGCTTTGCTAGACACCTCAGCTCTTCCCTGTGTCTCTTCACTGACACAGTGGACATGGTGTCCTCAGAGACAATCTCCGAGTCATCCCATCCTCCCAGGAACCCAGCAGTAAGACTGTTGACACAAAGGGAGTGGCTCACGGAAGGTGGCGGAGGTGACGATGGTGTAACCATCAGCGGACCTGATGTAACCATTCCTAACAGATGGCAAAGGAGGAGCCAGGAGTCAGGACGTGCAGAAAAAGAGCACCAGGTAAAGGGAGGGACGGGGACGAAATGGGGGGCGAAGCTCACAGAGCGTTTGAGGTTATTCATCTGTTTGTTACCGAATGTTTTCTGGATGCCACGTGTGTGCCAGGCCCCTTGCGAGGTACCGAGAATACGACCAAGTGCAAAAGCAGCCAGAGCCCTCTTCTCTCATGGAGACCTCTAGGGCGGACCCCACCGTCGACCAGGAGCACTGGAAGGTGGCCTTGAGCTGGGATGAAGCCCGACGAAGGGAGGACACGAATGGAAAATCACACGGTTTAGAGAGTTTGGCTCCAGCGGATGGGGTTGGGGAGGGATTTCCTAAACATCAGAGAACCCGTTTTTCTGCAGATAAAAACTGGACTGTGGGTCCCAATAATAATCATAAAACAACAGCAGCAGTAATAACACCCGAGGCTTTGCACTGGAGCCCTCACCAGTGCAGAGTTGGAGCCCCCTGCGGGTCCCTCCCATCGGGCCTGTGGAGTCACCAGGGGTCCCAGAACCGCTGCATCCTCCCCCGCCCCGGTGGTCCCTCTGTTTGGCAGGAGGCGACGCCCCTGCTGGGCTGCCCACGTCCAGGCTCTCCAGAGGGGACGCGTCTCCTCGTCTCTCAGTCACTTTCACTCAGCGTCTGCTTGTCCAGTAGATGACGCCCTCGGGCAGCTGAAGCGGGGAGTGTCCCTGCCGCTCCCCAGCCAGTCACCTGCTCCCGGAGGCCACCCGCTTCTCGTTTCTCGTGAGTCTTTCCACAGATGGTCTCTGCACACGAGGGCACTTCAAACCCTTCGTGGAAAGATTTGTACTATTTTTCCGTTCTATTTCTCCACGGGGTCTTTGGAGCACCTGTACTAAGGCCCCTGTTCTAGTTCGTTGTCAGAAGCAATTCCAGTTCACCCCAGAGGCTGCTTTCTGCCTTGCTTCCTTCCCTGTCCCGAGGAGTCGCCTCGTTCCTTCTGTGACCGCATGGTGCTCCGAGGTCCACATGGCCTGTCATTGAGCTAATGACATCACCCCCTGTAGATGGTCATTTAGGTCATTTCCAAACTTTCCCATTATTATTATTATTATTATTTTTTTTTTTTAAAGATGACCGGTAAGGAGATCTTTACCCTCGACTTGGTGTTGTCACCACCACACTCCCAAGTGAGCCACAAGCCATCCCTATATGGGATCTGAACCCGTGGCCTTGGTGTCATCAGCACCACACTATCCCGAGTGAGCCACGGGCCGGCCCTAAACTTTTCCCACTATAATGTACATACAGAGGTAGGTGGCATCGCTGGGACCAAGGACATGAGCTTTGGCATTTTGATGGGTACCGCCGATGGACATGTCCACCTGCATGCACGTGTTTTACCACATCCTTGCTGCCATAACAGAGGAACAGTTTTTTTGATGTTTGCATTGTTGTAGGTAAAAAAATGGTGTCCCCTTGAAACTCTAATTTTTATTCTTCTTATAAATGGATTTCAACATCTTTTCATATGTTTAAAATCTATTTTTATTTTCTTTTGGAGAAACAGTTTCCACTCTCCCTATCGCATTTCCATTCCTCTGTTTTCTGGTTTTATTTCTGGCTGCTGGCTGGTGCAAGGATCTGAACCCTTGGCTGCTTGTTAGCATCACCACGCTCTAACCATTGTACAAAGGGCCAGCCCCCTTCCCCATCTTCTACTAGATTATGTTTTTTTCTTTTATTTACAGGGAGCTCTTGATATACAAGTTATATAAGGCTAAATTATCTCTCTGTTAGTGATGCGCATTGCAAATGTGTCTTGCAGTTTGTCTTCTGTCTTTTGTCTTTAATGTATTGACGTGCCCTGCGGACTATGAAACATTTGCATGGAGTTGAACCGATCAATCTTTTCTTTTATGACTTCTGTTTTGTTTCATAGTTAGTGAGATATTTTTTATGCCAAGATTACTAAAAATGTATCCCATGGAGTCTTCTAGTGCTTTCATGATTTAATTCTTTATAATAAAAATTCAAATCCATATTTATCCTGGTGTAAGAGATGAGGAGAGAATTCAACTTCGTTTTTTCCCCAGATGGTCGTCCAATTGTTCCAGCACCTTCCTTTCTGCACTGACTTGGAGGGCTGTTCTTTTCATATATTAAATTTTCACTTATGCTCGGGTTTATTTATGGACTTTTTATTCTGTCCCACTTATTTGCCTGTCTGTTTTCCATCAGTACCACACCATTTCAACAGTTAATGATAAAATATCAGTATTTGGCTGGCATGACCCATTACAGCTCTTTATTCAGAAATTTCCTGACTGCTTTGTTTTTATATTTCTATATAAATGATTTCTAGGATCAGCTTATCTAGTAGAAAAAAATCTTATTTTATTGGGATTTTTTATTTATGGGCTATTTGTGGACTAAATTAGGCAGAAATGTCATTTATGGTGTTTCCCAATTCAAGAATATGATGTACTTTTTTATCTGCTCAGGATATTTTCTGTGTGTCCTATAGTAACATTTTAAAGGTTTTTTTTTTATATATATATATATAGAATTTACCTATTTCTCCTTAAGTTTTTTAAAGTAATTTTTCTATTTTCTGTTGTAACGTACTCTTTTCTTTAATATATCTCCTACCTGGCTGTGATTTGTACCTGTTGAAGGATATTGAATTAGCTATTTCCATACATGAATTTTTAAATTCAGTCACCCAACTGAATTTTCTTGTTTGTAAAACATGCACACTGATGGGTTTTTTAATCATTAGAAATTAATTTTCTCTCTTTCTTTTAGTATTTATTTGTGGGGTAAATTCTACTGTTATTCCAAATCAATTTCAGTTTTCTCTTGTGGTGACTTACTGTTGAGTATTCTTTTTTTGACAGCTGGCTCTCAAATCCCTCCAAAATTAGGCCCTACTAACCTGTCTATAATTCCCCCACATCATAGTTAATTGCCCTAGTACAGTGTCTTGCACGTAGCCTATGTGTACACACACGTGCACATACATACCTGTACACGGTATGAACACGTCCTCTCTGCCTCTGGTAGACACAGTTTCTACTCCGGCTTTCTTCCTCTCTAAAGCTGCTGTTCTTTTTTTTTTTTTTTTTGTCTTTTTGTCTTTTTCCGTGTCCGGCAACGGATCGCAA
>NW_007729596.1:141016-146043 GCF_000696425.1 Galeopterus variegatus
TTTTTGTCTTTTTCCGTGTCCGGCAACGGATCGCAACCCTCAGTGTTGCCCCCGTACCGGACCGGGGACCGGCAACGGGATTGCAACCCTCGGTGTTGCTCCCGCGCCTCGCTCAGCCAGTGAGCGGGAACCGGTCTGTATGTGGGATCCGAACCCTCAGGCGGGAGCGCCACCGCGCTTCCCAAGTGGTGCACTATCCAGTGCGCCACCGGGCCGGCCCTAAAGCTGCTGTTCTACTTTCATGTAGTTATTATTCCAGAAGACCTGGCATAGGTTTGGGCTGTTCTAGAGCTGTCATGGGGTTTAGGGCTCTTTTTAAAGTCAAGTTCCAAGTGCTTCTGGTAGCCTTGGGGATGCCCTCAAAATGTCCGGGGAGCAAGCGTGGGCTTCATATAGCTGATCTGCAGGGCGTAGGGTGGGCTCCTGGGGGGATGGCCTGAGGCTGTGCTAATCCACCTCCACAGGCTGTCCTTTTCAGTGATTTTAGACTGACCAAGGGAGGAGGCTTAGGCACCATTTAGCAATCAGCAAAGAGAATTTAAATACACACACACACACACACACACACTATTTTCTGTCCAGCTCATTAGGTGGAGGTGCGAGGTCTGTGCTGACCTCGGCCACATGGTGCAGAGGGTGACTTTTCCCGGGTTGTCCAAGTGCATTTTGAGTGATGTAATCCAGAGCCAGGCCCAGGACTCTGTTAAGCGTCTGACCACCCGGACACTGGAGGGAGAGGCCAGGGAGGGCCCAGAGTAGTGGATGAGTGAAGCCCTTGGGAAAGTCCAGCCAGGAGACGACAGGGGGATGGACGCAGACAGTCGGCTCAGCCCACCCTCTGGTCCCCTTCTGGTGCACAGCCACCACGGCCATGCCAGGGATGATGCAGGTGCAGGACAGGGAGCTCCAGCCATTCGTGGTTTGCCCATAACCTCTGGGATCAGACCGACTTGGAAGTGGGCTGCCTCCAGTACAGAGAGGTGGCCTTAAGGGAGGCTCTTGTCCACGGAGGCCAGGTCCTAGAAAGGGATTCACCAGAGAGCCCTGAGGCAAGAGCAGCCAGCTACAGTCCCATGAGCTGTGGGGATCGATGTTCTGTCCCTAAGCAGGGAGCTGAGTGGCCACCGGGGAATCTCCAAGTCACATCTAGGAATCAAGCACTGTGTGACAACTGTTAGGTTGAATCATATGACATTGCTAATATCCAACTGTTTTTACCTCCAAAATAGACAGTTTCATATGACTTCCCCTGATAATAGTGTTAAAGTTCTCTACGTCTTACAAGATACTTCCGTGCAAACGGCTATATTTAATCCTCATGTCAACGGTGGAAGATACGCGGGAGATGCGCCTGTCCTGCCTCTGCTGTGCCAGGGCAGGCGCGTCCAGGACATCCGGGCACCAACCCCAGCCGGGGCGGGACAGCCTGATGTGCGGAGAAAGGAGGAGCAGAGCATCAGTCATGCAGCGAAAAAAGAAAAAAAGCTTCATTTCGTAGGATAAATATTAACTAAATTTCTGGCATTTCTCTCCCTCTTGCAGTGGGTTGTCATGACTAGTTCTGAGGCACCTGAACCCTGGAGACCAACTCTCTAAACATTAGACCAAAGTGACTTTTTAGCACGAAGATAACAAACAATTGTGATACATTTATTACCCCAAAGAGAAGGAAACCCCTCCCCAAGGGCACACGGGTACAGTCCCCTCTGACAGATGCATTATTTATAGTTCAATGGGAAACCTTTAAAAAAAAATAGCCTTAATAGATAGGAGAAGCTTGTGATTTAAAGAGACTCTATAATAGATGAATCCATTGTGCGGAAAAAAAAAGATCAGTCCCCAATCTTTGTGTTTCATAATTTTGGACTTTTCTTTTACCCCAGACACAGAGGGCTGAGTTAATCCACGTCCTGGCTCAGGGCACATGAATCATCACTGTCCTGTACAAGACCCTACACTGGCTTCTGATTTTCACTTATTCATTCCTTTTTATAGGTGTTTCCCACCCACGTTTTCTTCCCTTCATAGGCAAACATTCCCCAGATCTGCATCTGTATCCGTCCTTTGTTTGTAGACAAACATAGTTTAAAAATGATATACTTTATGCATAAGTTACATACACATGCAGTGTATAAAACATATACTGTAGCTTCTCTGGGCATGGGCTGCGGGTGGTTTGCAGGGACCCACTGACCCACAGGAAGGACATCCCTGGGGAGGTGGACGTGAGGCACCCTGGCAGGGGACAGTGATGAGCCGCCTTTCGTCATCAGCCAGTTGGAGAGGATCAAGGGAAAGTTCTGAGTCCAGGTGCTCCTGGGAACGGTGACAGCACGCAGGAGAGGTGAGGTCGAGAAGGAGCCGGGTATGTCCCTGAGTAAGGTGCCAGGGAAACGTCTCCAGGCGGGATGTCCTCTTACCCGGACGTGGACATTTTCTCCCCCACCGCATCTAAGGCCCTACTCAGCCTTTGCTTCTCTGCGCTCCATTTTCCACAAACCATGCACGCCTGTGGCCTTTAGTGACAGGCCTGTTGGAGCCCGTGCGGAGGCCGGGTGTGGTCAGTGAACTGAGCGGGGCCCCGTGGAGAAGGGCTGCGGGGGCATGACGCGTGCGGGGACATCTCTCCACAGCCTGCTGCCTGCTCCCGGGTGCCAGAGTGTTGGAGACACTCCCTGGAGGACTCCGGGGGGCTTGCATCCCGGGCTGTGTTAGGGCTTCCCGGGCTGTGTTAGGGCTTCCCTGTGCCATCATGAGCTTGCGCTGTGGCAGGGGCAGCTCCTGTCCTTGGGGAATGAGCTCTGGGCTCGCTTCTCCATCTCTCCTGTGAATTCTGGGAGTTACCTAGTGTCCCGTGAGGAGCTCCCCATGCCTGACCTGGCTGGCAAGATGCTGCGTGAGCAAGCTCTGTCTGACGCGGGGGGTGGGATGGTCACAAACACCCACACCAAGTGGTCGCTGGTCACTTTGCCTCTTGCCAGGGAAGGGGAAGGTCCAAGTCCTGGGGGCCCAGCACAGACAGGCTGGCAGGGAGGTGTTGGGGGCCGGGGGCCATGCCCATTCTGGGAGCTGACTTGGGGGGGGTTCCTGCTGGGGTGTCCTTTCCAGCTTTGACTGTGACTTCTTCCAGGGGTGGTTGTGTCGTTCCTGCAAGTGTGGGGATATTTTGCTCTGTTTTTAGATAAAAAAAAATCCAAGAGAACATCACCACGTCTCAAGAGCTGGCCTCTGGCTGCACCGTGACCTCTTCCAAGTACTGATTCCTGTGCAGGCTTATCTGCAGAAGGCGTCGTGGTCCTGACCTCGTGGTTTTTGGAGATTTAAATGTGTCTCGTGCAACCTCCCCCACCTCCCAGTATTTGTGAGCCCGGGAAGAGGCCGGTGGAGACCCAGCCCCTACTCCCCCAGCCCGACTCTGTTCAAGCCCAGGAGGTCACACACCTACAGGCACTCTGTCCCTTGGAAGATGGACCCAGTGACGAGGGCCGTGCGGCCCTGGGTGCAGCCTGGGTTTGGGTTGGGAGACTCTGGGGTCTGGCCCAGAAGGNCCTGTCCTTGGGGAATGAGCTCTGGGCTCGCTTCTCCATCTCTCCTGTGAATTCTGGGAGTCACCTAGTGTCCCGTGAAGAGCTCCCCATGCCTGACCTGGCTGGCAAGATGCTGCGTGAGCAAGCTCTGTCTGACGCAGGGGGTGGGATGGTCACAAACACCCACACCAAGTGGTCGCTGGTCACTTTGCCTCTTGCCAGGGAAGGGGAAGGTCCAAGTCCTGGGGCCCAGCACAGACAGGCTGGCAGGGAGGTGTTGGGGGCCGGGGGCCAGGCCCATTCTGGGAGCTGACTGGGGGGGGTTCCTGCTGGGGTGTCCTTTCCAGCTTTGGCTGTGACTTCTTCCAGGGGTGGTTGTGTCGTCCCTGCAAGTGTGGGGATATTTTGCTCTGTTTTTAGATAAAAAAAAAATCCAAGAGAACATCACCACGTCTCAAGAGCTGGCCTCTGGCTGCACCGTGACCTCTTCCAAGTACTGATTCCTGTGCAGGCTCATCTGCGGAAGGCGTCGTGGTCCTGACCTCGTGGTTTTTGGAGATTTAAATGTGTCTCATGCAACCTCCCCCACCTCCCAGTATTTGTGAGCCCGGGAAGAGGCCGGTGGAGACCCAGCCCCTACTCCCCCAGCCCGACTCTGTTCGAGCCCAGGAGGTCACACACCTACAGGCGCTCTGTCCCGTGGAAGATGGACCCAGTGACGAGGGTCGTGCGGCCCTGGGTGCAGCCTGGGTTTGGGTTGGGAGACTCTGGGGTCTGGCCCAGAAGGGCAAGTGCACAGGTGCCCTGACCCCCAGGCCCCTTAGCCCACAGGGAGGACAGCCCGGGACCCAGGGCCTGCGGTGGCTCAGGTCTGAGGAGGGTTCTGCGGCCACCCTGCCCTGTTGCACTTTATGTTGTGAGGAAAAGCCTAACCCCCTCGGAACCTCTTGAGGAAAAGGGGACTTCACGGCCTCAGTTAACCGGCAAGGACAGAAGTGGAGTGGCCCTGGAGGGCTTGGCTCTGAAGCCTCCACAGGCAGGTGGGACCGGCTCTCCCCTGCCCTCCCTCAGCCCTGGGGTGCCGCCGGGAGACCCAGCTCCTCCCGAGGTCAGGCCTCTTCCCTGTATGGCAGAAGGACACACGCATCGCCTCCGTGTGACAGCCCACAGCAGAGGGGAGCTTTCCACTGTGCACAGACAGTACCAGGCGTGGGGCCAGTGGCCAGTGTCAAGTCTGGGGCGGGCACCGCCGGGGTCGGCCCCACCAGGACACGGGGCAGAGGGGGGCTGTGGGGGGAGGAGCTGAACAGATGGAACAGTGAGGCTGCCCCAAAGTCACTAAAGGTCCTGTGTGACTTCACCCCCAAAAGGTCTGATGCTGTTCATTCTGATTCTCCATGAACACGGCAGCCTAATAATGAGTAAAATCCTGGTCCCGTGGATGGTCCCACATGCCCCTCCCCTCTCCTACCCTCCATCTCCCCCTACCCCCTCTCCTTC